>NC_092210.1:40819-50997 GCF_043381705.1 Parasteatoda tepidariorum
ATATTTCAGATGAAATTGGAGTAAATAAAGTCCATCAAAATTTTATGTAATTTAAATGCGGGATTTGAAATTAAAATGTCGCAATAGAGTATAAAAAATATCGGTACTTTCAAAACCTTGTAGAAATGTGTAGCAATAATTTCTAGAATAACGATTGAAAAATAATTTGATTCGCGATAAAATCGTTACAATTAAGCCGTGTCAAAAAATGGTTATCTAAATGAGAGATTCTTTACTCGCGATTCTTAATAATATCGTGCTAAAATATCGAAGTTTTAAAAAGCGGGCAGAAATGTGCAGCAATAACTGTTGAAGAAAGGTTCTAAAGTCATTTAGATTTTCCATGAAGTTTGCACAAATAAAGCGTTTCATAACTTTCAAAAATCGCTATTTCAGAAGCTACTTGAAAATGAGTAGCAATAACTACCGAAAAGTCATTGGAATTGGCACATACGAAAGGCGTCAAAAGTGGTAATTAAAATTCGTAAATCGTAATAATGATGTATTAAAAACATTGGGATTTTTAAAACTATGCTGAAATCCGTAGCGTTAACCATCGAAAAACTACATTGATTGAGATTGGGTGCGTCAAAAACTTAAAAGTGTAAATTTAAATTACCGAATTTTTTTTATTATTTTTCAAAAACAAATATTTAATTTTTTTTTCATTTTGTTCAGATTGCGGCCGCGGGCCGCACATCGAGGGTTGGCGGGCCGCAGGTTGAGCACCCCTAATTTAGCAGATTCCAGTGTAGTTCCAAAGAATCAAAATGGAGAAAATCAACCAAGCCAAAAGAATCCAAATGGCGGAAGAATCATGCATATGTAAATATCTTGTTAACAGGATTTAACATAAGGTTTAAAACTTCGTCGGATTATAGGTTTTTGATTTTTGGATGTACGCGAACCAATGATCTTCAGATGCGTGTTATTCTGCGATATTCGAAGAAAAATCAAATGCCCTGCTTCAAATTTTTAGATCCGGAAGATTGATACGAAAAAACCGGAATACAATCGCTCCTGATAAAAGGTATAACGATTAGAATAGTAAATGGCATTAAAATCAACATTACTGATCAAGCATTATATAAATATGAATAACAAATACCATAATGAATGCAGCCTTTTCCCTAAGCATTTTTAGAAAAGCCTGCCTGCATATTGATCCCTATAAATGCACCCTTTTTGTAAAAATAAGACACAATCCCTTAAAAACACTGCCTTTATATTCCTATTCCATTTTGAAAAAAACTAACGCCCTGTTTAAATGATTAAACACTGGTAAAATTATCTGTAATTATGGGTTTAATTCCAATGACTATTATTAATATTTACTTCGTTCAGATTTTTCTCAACTCATTCAATTTTTACAAGTATTTCTTTTAAAGGGGAGAGTAATGAATTTTTGATGGTTTTAAATTTTTTTCCAATACCTGTTTTTTTTTTTTTTTTTTAAATACACCTTTATATGTTTGTTTTCTAATAATCTTTAGTTTAAAATGTAGGAAAAAGCTTTAAAGTTTTTTATTAATGAAACTTTTATTTTAGTTTATACTTTTTCTTAAAAAAAAAAAAATTATGCACAGAGATAGTCTTTTAGCGTGTCTTTATAATTATTTTTATAAACTACAAATTTTTCTCTTACTTTTATAATGAGAGATAATTATTTTTAGAAACATGCACAGAAAATAGTATAAGAGGGTAATTTAAAAAATGTTGGGGATCAAATTCAGTTACAACAAAATATTACACATTTTGATAAATTTTTATGGTGATAAGTGAGTGCTATTTCAAAGTGTCCTGCTCTTTTTTTATTCCTAGGGAGAACTCTGATGAATGTAATGCTCACTTTAATTAAGCGATCATAGCTTCCAGATATGGCTAACATCCCATCTACTTCTAAAGCAGATATTGATAAGGAATGTGCTTTTACGTTTTGAAGCCAAGAGCAACGGATAACTTCAGCAGCTTCCATCTGATCTAAACTAATAGCATGACCTAATAAAATACAACTGAAATTAATTATCACTAAAAATAAATTATATAAATTAATTAATAGTTAAGAAAGAAACATAATATGCAGAATGGCATATATCTGTCCCCTCTTAAATAAAAAGCATTAAAGTTTTTCTCCTCAATATTTTTCCTGATTATTCAATTTCAGTCATGGTGGCTCAGGAGATAGAGTGTTTGCCTTCCCATGAGGTGAACCCGGTTCGAATCCTAGTGACAGCTGATTGATATGAACATGGAGGACTTTGTGACCTGACAGGTTTAATGTGCACCAGTCACCATTTACAACACCACGGCTCAGCCAGCTGGATTCAAACTCTCTCGTTCTCACGAACGTGAGAGCAGCGCCCAGCCAACCAGGCTATCCTGGCCATTAAAAATAATAATATAAACATTTTAAAAGTGATTTACAGAATTTGACAGACACATTCCATAAGTCGCAACAACAGGCATCACATTTAAGTATAACTGTTAGTCGGAACAGAATCAGTTGGCCAAAACTTAATAAGTAAAATAGTATTAAAAAAATGAAAAACATTTATTTTTTTCTTTCATTTAAAAAATAAGTTCTTAATAATGAATAAGTTCATTTCAATCTTTATGAATCATAAATAAAAAATTTTATGTAAGCAAAAATATAATTTTCATAGCTATAACCAAAAGTTTTCCACAAGAAATAAGTATGCATAGCAATCAACATGGATAGGAAAAAAATCCAGTTGACTTTACGAACTAACATAAATTTCATGATTAATGATGCATAATGTACACTATATTTTACACATAGGGAATTTTAGAGATTTCTATAGTCATTAAAATAGAAAAACTGCAATATTTTCCAGTTATGATTAACATCAAGCATACTTGAAATGTTACGTATTATGTTTTCTCATAATTTCAAATATTAACAGGCATTTAATTCAAAGATAGTTATAAAATTCAAAAAAAAAAAGTTCTGAATAAAAATCAACTGATCATTTTAGAACAAAAAGTTTTCAACTGATTTCTATAAATGAGGTTCGCTTTAGTATGTATTAGTAATACGTATTTTAAATATTCAAGCAAGCAAGCAATATTCAGTACAAAAATTCTATTTCAATAAGGATTTTTTTTTAGAAAACTTACTCCATTTTAGGGAATTTTCTAAAATGTACAAAAACCAGAAGAATTTTAATTAAACCAGTAGACCAGAAGAAACTGGCAAAATCCAGTAGAGTTAGTAAAGAAGAGTAGAGTAAAGAAGTGTACATTAGAAAATTTAATGCTTAACAAACAATAATAAAAATAAACACAAACAAACATCATAAAGAATGAATAATAAATTTAACACAAACATAGAACTTTAGATTTATTTTAAAAAATACTTAAACTAATGTAAAACAAAATATAAAAAGTAAGTAATTAAAACAGGAAATTTTTCTATACCTGCATGCATTTGAAGATTTGAATAATTTTCATATAAAGTATCTATGGCAAAAAACTCTAAAATCCCATTTTCTCGGGCAGCAATTAACCTGAAACAAAATTATTTTAGGAAAATAATATACTTGGCATGCTTAAAATATACGAATTTAGGAAGGGCAACATGTACAAATTTAATCAAAATACAATGGTGTCATTAAAGAAAAACACGATTCAACGCATTACTTTTAAATGAGTAATTTTTGGCCTGGTAGCAAAACAATTTGGAGATTAAGAGAAACACACCAGTATTTGATTCCACTCTGTGCAAAATACTTAAATAATTTTTTTTTTTTTAAATTCAAGAAAAGAAGAAATGCTATGAAGAAGCAAACTTTTAAGAAAGAATAGTACCTGAAATCGTGTTATGTTTTGCAGCCATTTTATTATGTAAAAATTATAAGCAAAAAATAATATAAGATCTATTATGCAACTTTTTAATTCTTTTTAATACTATTTTTATTCCTTTTAAGTTTATTATTTAATAAATGTTCTACTCTATTGAATTGCAAAACCTTTTATTGAAAAATTTGCAATTTGTTTTCACCAATACATAGTTACCAACATGGATATGAAAAAATCCAGTAGATTTTACAAAATAATATAAATTGCATAATATACTAAATATTTGACAAACAGGGAATTTTAGGTATTTTTTTAGTCATCAAAATACAAAAACTTCATTAAACTTATAACCGTAAAAGGTCTGCAATATTTTCCAGTTATAATTGACATTAAATAAATTTGAAATGTTATTTATTATGTTTATTCATAACTTTGAATATTAATAGATATTTAATTCATCAAAGATAATTAAAAGATTGTTTCATTTATTTAAAAAGGTAGTTCTGAATAAAAAATAAACTTAACATTTTAGAACAACAAAAAAAGTTTTAAACTGATTTCTATAAATGAGGCTTGCTTCATTATGCATTAGTAATATTTATTTAAATATTCAAGCAAGCAATAAACTGTGCAAAAATTCTATTTCTATAGGGATTTCTATAGGTAACTTACTCAGTTTTAGGGAATTTTATAAATGATCTTCTATTGAAAAATTTGCAATTTATTTTTAACAATAAGTTGAATACCTTTATGGTTATTGAGCCAAAAATAAAACCTCAAGAATTTTGTAACACCTAGATTTGGAATAGGGTTTGCAGAAGAAAAAAAAAAGATGCCTGGACTACAGAACTTTTAAGACCAATATGAATAGAGGAGAAAATATGCCTTATGATGAAAATAAAAATGATAAAATGAAATAGCCAAAACAATGCACCCATTTCTTTATGTAAAATTATTAACAGAAAATTAAATAAGATCCATTTTGCAACTCTTTAATTATTTTTAATACTACTTTTATTCCTTTTAAGTTTATTAGTTTATAAATGTTCAACTCTGCAGAATTGCAAAATATTCTATTGAAAAATTTACAATTTATTTTTACCAATACAATTAATACCTTTGTAATTATTGAGCCAAAAATAAAACCAAGAATTTTGTAACACCTAGATTTGGAATAGGATTTACAGAAGAAAAAAAAAAGATCCCTGGACTACAGAGCTTTTCAAACCAACACGAATAGAGGAGAAAATATGCCTTATGATGAAAAATAAAAATGATAAAATGAAATAGCCAAAACAATGCACCCATTTCCTTATGTAAAATTATTAACAGAAAATTAAATAAGATCTATTTTGCAACTCTTTAATTATTTTTAATACTACTTTTATTCTTTTTAAGCTTATTATTTTATAAATGTTCAACTCTGGAGAATTGCAAAATCTTTTATTGAAAAATTTACAATTTATTTTTACCAATATGCTTAATACCTTTGTAATTATTGAGCCAAAAATGAAACCTCAAGAATTTTGTAATGCCTAGATTTGGAATAGGGTTTACAGAAGAAAAAAAGTGATCCCTGGACTACAGAACTTTAAAAACCAATACTAATAGAGGGGAAAATATGCCTTATGATAAAAAATAAAAATGATAAAATGAAATAGCCAAGACAATATTTTACAAATACATTATTTTTAATTCATTAATGAAAATATTCCTAAAAATTAACTAGCTTTTATTGTTTTCTTTCACATCATATACAATGTCCAGTAAAAAAATACTACTTTCAAATAAAATTTGAATGATTTTCATTGAGTGATTTTATTTATCCAAAAAAAGCAGTGATCTGATTATTGTTTAGGCAAGGTTGAAAACTCTTGAACCTTTATTCACATTGCATTCATTTTAAAAGTTAACGCTTATCTATTTTCATGTGAAATTTTTTTTTTTTGGGGGGGGGGGGACTACTGTCTGATATTTTTAAGATTAACATTATTGAGTGATTTTATTATTTTTTCGGGGGCATAATAAAAAAGATAACCTGAATTTTGACATAATACCTTAATTCACAATGAAAGTACAACAAAAGCTACCTTTCTGTTATTTCTTTGAGCATTCCAGCTTTTTGCAAAATTTGTTTTTTGTTTTTTTCTTAGTCACATGACCGATGCAAAAAAAAATAATTTTTTTTGAAAACTATTTTTTCCACATAATTTTCTGGATTTTTTTTATTTATTTCTAGAGGTTTAGAATAAGATAAATCTAGATGTTGACACAATGAGGTCTAATATATCACTGATTAATTGTACCTTAACTAGCTATGAATCTGTAGTAAATGCTAGCTTTTTATTATTTCCTAGGGAAAATTATTATTTTTGTGAAGTTGTTTAGAATTTTGAAAATAGAACATTATTAAGGATTTTTTTACTGAGATATCAAAAAGATATATATTTAAATGTCGGCACAACATAACATGATATAACAAGTGCAATTTTTTTTTTTTTTTTTTTTTGGAAAAAGAGTTATTTACGAAGTATGCAAGAAACAAAATCAAACAAATATCCAGGGTGTCCAAAAGAAAGTTTTCTTTCAATGTTTTTTTTGGGGGGGATATATATATATATATAATTAGAAAAAGACACTCTAAATTAAATTTATTCTACTACAATTTAAAACTTAGGACTAAATTTGCATTGCAATCAAAACATTGCTTAATGGTTTTGTGAGCTTAAAACACAAAATAGCCACGATCAATGACCAAACATAATATAATTTATAATTTTTGATCTCATTGTTTACTATAAGCCTGAAAATAAAGATTATTTGAAAAATATAGAGTCTCCTTATCAATACAAACATAAAAACTGATAATTTAAGGCAAATTTTGCAAGGCCACAATTGAGTGTCTAGAAAAAAAGCAATAATAAAATTATTGTAATTAGGAAAACCAACCTATAAAGTTAATCCTAAATTTAATAATAAAACATGTTGGCTCAGTGTATAGAGCGTTCGCCTTCTAATGAGGTGAACCGTGTTCGAATCTCAACGATGGTTGGTCGATACCAATTTTGCATCCAGCTTGCACCAACCACATTACTGATGTAAAATATCCCAATGATCATGGATAAAAGTCCGCTTACCGGCAGGCTAACCATGAGAGGTTTTCCTCTCTTTGTAACGCAAATGCGGGTTAGTTCCATCAAAAAGTCCTCCACAAGGGCAAATTTCTCCCAAGACTTCATCCAGGAGTTCCCTTGTCTTCTGGATTAGGTACAAGATTACAAGGCTATGGAGTCGAACATTAACAATCGTAAACCCAAAAATTGTGTCGGCTGTTCAACGACGGTTATAAAATTAAAATAAAACATATTTTTTGAACATACAAAAATAAACTGACCTCTCTCTAGTGAGACATAATGCAGTGATGCCAGACTTGTTCTCCTCGTAAATATATTCTAATTTTCCAGTGAATGCATTCCAGACCTAATAATTAGAAAAGCAATAATAAACAAAATAAGAAAGCATTTTGACGCATTGAAGATGCTTAGTCATGTTAAATTGTTAAGAATAAAATTATCTTTGGAAATTCAAGATTGCTTATGCTGATAAAATATGTGCTTGTCTCTTTAATTCTATACCATCATTTGATGTTTAGACACTAAGGAAAATTATTGATTATGGAACCAAAATTAAGGTATGTCCACTTCTGTACTTTCATTTGTGCATGTGTTTGTCGCTTTAATTCTATAACATTATTTAGTGTTCGGATACTGGGGATGGTTATTGTTTATCGAACCAAAACTATAGTATGTCCTTTCTGTTTTAGTCACATTTATTTTATTTATTTATTAATTTTTTTACTGTATACTGAATAGCACAAAATATTCCTAATTTTGGACACACAAAAAATGGTATGCATATAAAGAGCATGATAAAACGCAGTTAACAAACATGAGCAAGAATATAATGACAGTTAATTAACCAACTAAGCTCTTACAGAGCCTAAAAACATCTTTTCATCCATTGTTTTTTCTGCTAAAAAACAAGTTTTTTCCTTTGTTAATGAAAAATGTGTGTGGTAGTTATTTCTTTAGGCAAGGGTGATTGGGACATGAAGTAAAATACCCTCAAAATTAATTGTGCAAAATATCAATATCAAGATATCAATTGCTATACCATAAATGTTTTACATTTAACATAAATTTTTTTAATAATAATAATTAAATAACCCACCAATGATGAATATCACACCTTTATAGTAACTGATATTAGTTCTTACAAGAATTGAAATGTTAGATTTTTAGAATAGCATCAATATATTAATTTTAAAATTGCGTGAATACGAATGACAATGTATGATTTTTAAACCATGCAAATACGAATCGCAGCGTGTAACTTTTAAATTAGGTAAACACAAAAATCAATGTTAGATATTCAAACCGTGTGAACATGAATCACGATATCAGCGGATTCTGGCAGTTTTGAATATTAAAAATGGCGAAAATCCGCCAAACTAAAAGAATCAGGTTTCTGCCCACTGTCAGAAGAATCGTGACTATGAGAAACACGGAATTCCTCGATATTCTCAGAAAATTCATATGCCTTGCTCCTAATTTTTAGACCCGGAAAGATAATACGAAAAACCCGGAATTCTGGGAAACCCCAGGAATACAATCACCCCTGTCTAGAGTAAAAAAAATGCATTAACAAAATATGGACAAAAATGAACTAAAATTCAAGAATGCATATCAAAAACTTACTTCGATACGGCCATTTTTGCATCCTACTGCTATACAAGGCACATAATAGTCCATGCACCATATGGCTTGATGAGATAAAGTGGAATGTACAATATTGGTTCCTTTGTTGATATACTCTAGATGCGAATCTTTGGCATTTTGATATTCATGAGCTTTGTTACAGTCATTACTGTCAAACACTGCATCATTAGAAATGCAGTCTTCTTTTAAAACAAACCTACTGAAATCGTATCTTTGGCTAGAGGAACCTATTTTATCACAGTACGCAGTATTTTTGTCAAAACTGAAGTGCTTCGGAAAATTGCAGTTACTAGAATCGGGAAAAGAAGTTCTGGAATCGGTGTTGAATGACTTGTAAGAGTTTAGATGATCTCCATTATCTGACTGAGGTGATGAACTGTATGTTGAGTCTGATGAAAAACTGCCGTGCTTTCGAGAACTTCTATTTGCTTTCTCGGAAACACTGCAAAAGAGATGGTTTTTAAGATATTGGATCAAATGAAATAACAATTTCTTCGTTAGGAGATAATTATGAGAAAGCGTAGATAAGATTAAATTTTATTATTTAAATCATAAAAACAATTAATTGGATTTGGAAAAAAATTTTGCAATAACTTTAAAATTATATTAGCAATTATTTATAAAAAATTACTTGACTATTTTAGGTTTTCAGTTGTTTATTCAACTCATAAACGATTTGGAAAATATTTTTAAAAATGCAAAATAGTGCGTAATAGTAGATTGTTTTTTAGACATTGAGTTCAAAGTAAATGCCTCATCTTCCAGGACTGAAATCTTTTGCAAATTTTTTTCCTGGTCTTTGTATGATAGAAAATAGTCTTTCACTATTAGCAAACTTCTCAATGCTGTGTTGAAAGAAGGAACAGGCTGTGCTTCTGTTCCTTCTTGTTCATCTTCATTGGCGGATGAAAAGTCCATAACATCGTCCACGGATGGAGCAGTGGTTCTCTCAGCTTCGCATGTTGCTAAGTTTTCTCGGATGTACTCGTCGAAGTCATAGCTAACTGTTTCATTGTCATTCTCCGAGTCTAGTCTATCTAATCCTGCATCTGTTAACGGTTCATTAGAAGCTACGATTCCGCTTTCTTCAAAACAGTGGGAAATGCACTTTTGTGTAACGCTTCTCCAAGCAGCAGAAATAAAATGCATAGCCTCCAGAACACTTAACTTTAGTTTGCAGGCGTCATTTAGGTTTCCGTTCTCTAGTTCAGCTACAGCTTTCCGGACAAGTTGCTTTCTGTAAAAAACCTTAAATGATCGAATAATGCCGAGATCACAAGGCTGTAATTTGCTTGTACAGTTTGCAGGAAAAAACTCAACACGCACATTAGATAGCTGCAAATCCGGATGTGCACTGCATTGATCGATGAACAAAATTATTTTGCGGTTCTGAAATTTCATCTTTTTATTCAGTTTCTGCAAAAAGTCTTCGAAAAGGGCTTTTGTTATCCACGCTTTTTTGTTTGCTTCATAATTTGTTGGGAAACTTCTCACGTTTTTAAAGCATCGTGGTTTGCGTGATTTTCCAACAACGAGTGGAGTCACCTTCTCACTTCCATCAGAATTACAGCATAGTAAAAC
>NC_092210.1:51885-79816 GCF_043381705.1 Parasteatoda tepidariorum
CCAATTTCCACTTTTTTTTTCCATATCGTTTTAGTTCAAAATGGCGGGAGAAACGAGCGAAACTTTTTCCCGGATTATCTGGATACCGCATAAATGGTTCTCTACTGTATGCATAAAAAAAGAGTTGCAGATTTAGCTCTTCGCAATTAAGTCTTGCTAAAGTCATTGGTACATGATTTTTTGAAATTGGTTGCATACTTCCGTTTCTACTTAGACATCCTTGAAAAAAAAAAATTTTAATATACGAAGACTAAGCGAATAATGGATATCACGTTGCTAGTTTACAAGTTTGTTGCCAACCGTGGTAAAATACGAATTGAAAACTATAAAAACAGAAAGATACAATATCAATTATAACAATTGAGAGTACGAGTTTCCCCACTCCTGTACGGACGTCACTCGATATCGTCATGTGACGTCATCGCATTCAACTCCACACGAAGATTCCTACGAATCCCAGTGTAAGGGGGCGGGTGAAGTAGGAGTGTTAAAGAGGGGTAACGTTGAAGAGGAGGGAAAAATAAAGCACGTGCAGCTACGCCTCAGGCAGATGGTAGTTCAATAAGAGGGGATGGAATTCACACTGAAAGAAAAACAAAACTTCCGCAATCGCGGAAAAATTAGGTAATTGTGAGTGTCTGGCCATCGATAGCAGTAAAATTCGGGAGTTTTTTTAATTAATTCTGGAGGGCGGGAGAATAACTCAAAATTCGGGAGACTCCCGCAAAATGCGGGAGAGTTGGCACGTCTGTATATATATATATATACATAATGATACATTTTAATGTAAATTATGAATAAAAATTATTGGAAATAATGTGAACTCTTATTAGTATATAACAAAAATACATCAGCATTTTTTTATTTTTTGAGCTTCTTTTAAACCAGAGTAAAACATGTAATTTATTTATTAAAAAACATTTAATACATCCATGCATCGTAATAAAATTTTTTGCTTAAATGTGATTATAATTCCTTATTGTTAAAAATGTTAAAATATCTTATATATGAATTAAAATAATTGAAAATGATGTGAACTCTTATTAGTATGCAACAAAAATACATCAGCATTTTTTCAGGTTCTTTTAAACCAGAGAAAAACATGCAATTTATTTTAATGAAAAACATTCAATATATATTTAATATATTTACATTTAATACGCATTGTAATAATAAATTTTCCATAAATTACATAATTCTTTATAATTCCATTAAATTCCTAACCAAAAAATAAATAAATAAATATATTTCCCAGAGTCAGAAGCAAATTTGGCTGTATTTACGTATAAAATTAAAATTCTATTAATTTGGAAACATAGATCTTTTTTATATAAATATATTTTATATTTCTTAGATATATAGATACATAAAGGAACATGTAAATTACTTTAAATCTAGTTATCAGATTTTTATATAAGTACTAAAATTGCATTCCCGTTTGAGGAGTAGACACTAAATATGTTTATTAATCAGTACATGCTCAATTTTAAGATGTGAAACAAGACACAGAATCGTAATTTCTATGAATAAACATGCTCTTTTTTTCAAAATAAAATGTGAATAAATTAAAACTGCAAAAATAATTTTATAGAAATGCTTATCATTGCTTTTTAATATCATACATTTTTGAATATTTTTATTATGTTTCAAATTTTTTGACAAAGAAAATATTTAAAAAAAATAATTTTAAAGTGTTCTATTTAAATAAAAAGAACACTGCATTATATAAATTAGTATTTTATAGAATAAAAGAGTAAACACAAAAAAAAATTTTAAAGTCACTTTAGTTATTCGAAAAAATTGAATCAATACTAGCTTTTTTAATGCACACTGTATACAAAACATTCCACTTTCTTAATCATCCGGCGCTATAAAAAGCTTCTGTTTTCTTATTTAATGAGCAAAAAAAATAATATGACTGCTGAAGTCAAATTATCTTTCAAGAAATTCTACGTTAAATAAAAATTTTATATTAAAAAATTTTTTTAAGACAAAACTAACTTACTTGACAAATGAATATAGTAAAAACTTTTCATGACTACTGTTCAATAAATTTATAAATTTTTTTATTAAAAAAAGGTAAGATTTGAAGGGTAAGAAAAAAGAACAATTTTATATTTTTCCAAATTTTGATTTTATCAAGCATATATACAGCTGCAAACATGCATAAGAAAAAATTGAGTAGATTTTACGAAATAATATAAATTTCATGATAATTGTTGCAGAATGTACTAAATATTTTACATATAGGGTTATAGTCATCAAAACAGAAAAACTGCAATATTTTCCAGTTATGATTGACATTAAAAATACTTGAAATATTATGTATTATATTTACTCATAATTTAAAATATTAATAGGCATTTAATTCATCAAAGATAGTTAAAATATTTTTATAATTAATTTAAAAAGAGAGTTCTGAATAAAAATAAACTGCACATTTTAGAACAAAAAGTTTCAACTGATTTCTATAAATGAGAATCGACTTATTATGTATTAATAATACTTAATTAAATATTCAAGCAAGCAATATTCTGAACAAAAATTTTTTTAGGAAACTTACTCCATTTAAGGGAATTTTGTAAAATTTACAAAAACCATTAAATTTTAATTAAACCAGTAGAACAAGAGAAACTGGCAAAGTTCAGTAGAGTTGGCAGCTATGTGTATAGCTTCAAATGTGTTGAGACTATTTAAGTCTTAACTTAAAACAAAAACTTAATACAAAACAAAACTAATAAACTGTAATAAACTTAAAACAAACAAACAAAACTGTAATAAACTTAAAATAAAAACAAAAATGGTGCTTCGGGATTATACAGTCGGTCATTTTCGTACTTAGGGATTATCCCGTCGATCCTTTTCCCCAAACCCGATTTTATCGCCAAAAGGTAGCCTCTGTGCCAATAACTGCAAATTTAAAACAGGAAACACCGCAGAACTGTCTGAAAACACTCTGATTCAGAGTTAACGAATTTATGTTGCGGCAACTAAACAAAAATAATGACTTGTCTGCTTGCGCTTTAAAAATTATCAAGGGCTGCCAAAATGATTTACAATAACACATATGGTTAGATTCAAGAATAATTCAATGCGTAATTATAAAAAATATTAAAAAAAAGAGGTTTGAACTTTGTTTTGATTAAACTTTTTATTACGTATTTTTACACTTATATTTTTTTTGTTATTGTTATTTCCTTATTATTTGATAATTTTAATGTGTTTAGAATGTTTATTTTGGAAATAGCTTCTCATTATGATGGCGCCAGAGGAGCACTTATGCAAGCGTTGACAGGTCGACAGGATAATCCCTAAGTCAAAAAAAAACAGATTCTTTTTTTTCTTTTAAGTCAGTGTTTCCCAAAGTGTGGTACGCGTACCCCCAGGGGTACAGGAACAGATTAGAGGGGGTACGCGTTCTTATGCAAAATATCTTGCAACAAAAATTTTTAAAAATTTTATTTCAAAACAAAGCTAGCCATGAAAATTTATGATTACGTACTTTTCTATTGGCTATTTTTTGCAGAGTGAACAGTTAATAATTAGTGAAATCAGCAGCCAGTTGTGATTTTTAACTCTTGTGTAATTTTTTTATAGTAAAAAATAAATTCTATTTTTTATTTGTGGTACACTGTGTTATGAAAAATTTAAAAAGGGTACATAAAAGTCCTAAGTTTGGGAAAAACTGCTTTAAGTCTTTAGAGTAGTTTAAACACTGTAATTGCCATACCCAGATCTTTTAATAGCAGTAAGACATTCACCAGATAATGAATCCCATACATTAATGTTTCCATCAAGGCATGTGCTAACTACAGTGTATTCATCTGTGCAAAGGTATTCCAAATCCTGAAAATAAACAAATATAAAACTGTAGTCAAATTTCTAAGAATAAGTACATTTAATTAAGCAAAAATGTTACTTATAGGTTGCAATCAAAGAAAACGAAGCAAAATTAAAAATCAAGTAGGAAATAAGCTATTAAGATTTAACAAAATGCCTTTTTCAAAAATTTACAATACTTAAAGCAGAAACAAAAATGCATATAGCTAGATTAAATTGGATTTGATGACCAAAAATCAGCAGAATAACTGAAAGGAAATGTTATTGTATAAAATTTTAATACCATTAACTTACTACTAATTTAAGGGCTCTGAAAAGAAAAAAAGTTCTACAACAAAGTAATTAAGAGTAAAACCCTATCATATGTACAATCAAAAAACTAGGAGTAAATTATCGTAGTCTCCATAAAATAATGAAAAAAAAATACTTTTTTTAAAAATAGGTCCTAAAAATAAATAACTTTAAGTTTAGTTATAATGTTTTTAATCAATGACACTTACAATAAACATTATGATAAAGTTTCTTTTTATTAAACTAGTGAAAAATTTCAGCTAAATATAAAAAAATATAGCTCTAAATTTAACTCAAAATATTTTAAATCCATGATTTTATGTTCAATATACATCTTATTTACCTGTAAATAAAACAAAAATAAGTAACTTTATGTCTTATGTATCTTGTGTCAGACCGTCCGACATGAGGACCATATTATTAACTTGTAATGTGAAATTAGTTTTTTGTTTTAGTTAAAGCGCACCATGGATCAAGGGAGAAAATTATTTCTTAAACAAAATATAATGTTAGTGTATTATGACTAAAGATTATGATACACTTTAATAATATTAATTATAAAAGTTATTCTAAATTCATCAAAAAAGAGAAGAGTTAAAAATGATTATTTACATATTCTCTGCATAATAGCAAGTTAAAAGTTCAATTTCTGTACCCTTAAAAGTTATGATTAACACCATGCCAGTGTCGCCCGAATCCAGTTCGGGCAACTACTATGTGCAGTATTTGTTGATGACCGAATTGACTTTGGGCTGGAGAAAAATTAACGTTTCTATTTTGGGAAATATGACCTGAGTTCGCTCCTACTTAATTCACTATTTTCCTAACAGATGGCATGAGTGGTCCTAGTTTTTCACCGATTATAACTTCAGTCAAGGGCAAAGACTGCGATATGGGCTTGTGTGTAGTATCGTGTTTTGGGATATACCATACTGTAAGAGATTTGTAAAATGTATGTATTGAAAATCATATTGTAGTGATTTTATATTACATTTTACTTGTTATATTATATTTAGCTTCAAAATTTTCTTTAATTTGCTCAAATTGAATAAGATGTGTAAGTAATCCATTACTTTTTCATGTGTATCCAAAAATTATAAATACAGTAGTCATTGCATTTAAAATTTTATTTTTGTTATAAAAAACCATTTTCTAACTTTTATAATAATAAAAAGAACAAAATTAAACAGTTAACAAAAATTTCCATTTTTGGTCCATTTTTCTGAAATATATGTCACTGTTAAGGGGTTAAAAATCTTGCAATCAAGAAAAAATTTATCTCTTTTTTTAGTTTCCATAAAATAATTCAAGAGCACTGAAAACTTTTTACTAGTAATCCAGTAAGATACATAATAAGAATCAATTCTTTATAAAATTAGTATACCACCACGTAGGTGATAAATTTCAGAAATATAAAAAATATCTTAAGACATAACAATTTTAGAAAATAAAAGAGTTAAGCTTCGCTCGC
This sequence comes from Parasteatoda tepidariorum, assembly GCF_043381705.1. Taxonomy (NCBI): domain Eukaryota; kingdom Metazoa; phylum Arthropoda; class Arachnida; order Araneae; family Theridiidae; genus Parasteatoda; species Parasteatoda tepidariorum. The sequence continues at coordinate 57,488 of NC_092210.1, forward strand.
TAGCTAAAAACATTGGAAGCATGTTTTTCAAACTAAACATTTCACTATAAAATGAAAACTACAACCTGCATGAATCATAATAATGAATAAAATATTATTTAAATGAAACAAAAATATTTTGTAAACATATACTTTAATTTCACACCGTGCATCTGTTTTTAGTTGTTTCAAATTGAGAACTGAATTTTCAATAAGAATCCCTTCTTTCTAAGAAGCTATATGAAGATTTATTAATCTGTTTCTAATTGTAATTTAATCTATTTTTTATCCGAGACTAATAATTTTAATTAAAAAGATAATTTCTTAAAAGAAAATGAGAGAGAACCTAATATTTTTTCATGCAAATGCTGTTTAAAAATAATTTGTGAATGAGTTTTGATGACTGAATTGGATTAAAATTGATTTAAATTAACAGAACAAAGAGATTCATTAAAATTTTTCATGAAACTATCATGTCACTGTTAAGGGGTTTACAAAAAAGAGTCTTACCTGAGAATGACCACATAATTTTAAAGGAAATGTTTCCATCACAAGATTGGCATCAGCAGCTCCATCCGAATATCCTAATCTATTGCCCTCTGATCCTGTTGCATTCTTCCAAGATGAGCGCCACTCTGCATAATGCTTGGAACACATACAGCGATAAAGTACAACCATGAGGTATATGAAAAACAGCAAGCTGGGAATTGCTAAGGTTATAGCAATTGCTACTTCTCCAGGTGAAGATGGGTGGTAAGGGAGATCTCTAGACAGCAGATCATCAATGTCTGCAAAAAAATTTATATTATTTCTCTGCAATCAATAATCAGAGTGATATTGCAAGTAAAATTTACCACATAAAATATATATTACTGCCAACATTGGAGAAATAAAATAACGGAGATTTTACTAATCAACCCAATATTGGGTTTACGACTACTGATGTTCAACTCGGTAGCCTTGAAATTTTGAACCCAATCCAGAAGACAATAGAACTCCTAGATCAAGCATTAGGAGAAATTTGCTTTTGTGGAGGACTTTTTTATGGAACTAACCCTCATTTGAGTTACATGGAGAGGAAAACCACGTAGACCTCCCATTGTTAGCCTAACGACAAGGAAACTCTAACCCGTGATTCATCTACCACTGAGGATATTTTATGTCAGCACTGCAGTCGTTGAGTGCTGGATGCGGAATTCATATCGACCAATCATCGATGGGATTCAAACCTGGGTGCACCCCATTGAAAGGTGAATGCACCATCCCCTGAGCCATCACGGCTTAACTAAAACAATTCTGATACCACTCAGCATACTACAGTACTAGCAATAGCACAATCTGCTGAGGAATAAGAGAAGCATTTTTGTCATCATTGGATATTTTGTCATGAAATTATTTTTTTTTTTTTAATTTCTTCAACAAATACGGAGAAATTTGAGAATATAAAGGTAAACAGGAGATAGTTGTAAAAAACCGGAAACATGGCAGTTATGAAACTACAACTTAAAAATAATATAACTGATACAAGTATGAATGCAACTTAGTAAAACTACTATAGAAACCTTGTGTAAATCCTTTATAAGATCATTGTAAGTTTTCTTACCAACGACTTTATTAATTTGTAAGTGTTGATGTGAAGCTATTTTTCCATCTATGATTTATGCAACTACTTGCTGATTTTTCTTTTTCTTAAAAAAAATAGTAATGGTTGAATGGAAAAAGAAATCTTAAAACAGCATTTATCAGTGTGTATAGTTTAATTTTTCAACAAAAATAATAACCTCTTAAGCACTTTAATGAAATGTCATAATTAGGTAGGGTTGGCGATTTTTCACTATTGGCAGTTTTATCCGTCATGGTAAAAAAACCTTTCGACATAGTTTTTGACAATTGTCGAAAACCTAAAATTGGTGGACGGTAAGTAAAAATATTATGTCTAAAATTCTCAATTCTTAAATTTAATGAATAAAAGGCAGATACAAATTTTAAGGAGATGAAGCTTTAAGATTCTTGACTGCTCTAGGAATCCACATTAAAATACATAATTAGTGAATGATCCCCGAGTCAAGTTTGAAGATTATGGTACTGATCAATAAATTGAATTTCTCGAGAAGGGCATTAGCTTGCTAGTGACAAAGACAATGGCACTTCACCAAAGATGAAAATAACAAGAGAAATAAAATTTTCTATTGCTATTAGGAAGAAAAAAATTAGTTAATCCCCGTAATCAACGAAAATTTGAGAGATTTTTTGGCTCAATTTCAGAAAGCAGAAAATGAAGGCTGAAATTGAAAATCTCTTGCAAAATGCAGCAGAGTTGCAAATGAGAGGGCAAGAATCCTTCGCACTGAATCCAGCTCTATATGGATGAAATACATGTGGAACCGCAAGTATGTCATCAAACATGTAAAACAATTGTCGTTTTCAGACACTACGAACTTACGGTAAGCTGAAATAGATTGGGGTTGAATGAATTGTGAAAACGTTGAACAGAAGAATGTGAGTAATATTTGTTTTTTTTTTTTTGCGTAATTCGTAGTGAAAATAGACATGGTAAAGAAAAAATAACTCATTTTGGAAATTGGAAAATTAAGCACTTTTTAAAAACACCCAATGAAAAAAGCACCTTTTAAGGCTTTTACAAATAGAAATAAATAGAATAAAATCTAAAATAAGCACTTTTAGGCACTTTTTAAAAACGCTACACACCCTGTTTCATTCATTTCAGAATAAATAATGCATAAAAAGTGAGCCTTACAAATATTTCTTTCTTGACATGAATCTTTTTTTTGTTTTCCATGCGATTATTCATGTAAGAATAAAAAAATATAAAAATTTAATTAAATCTTTAGATTTGATATACATTTTTATTTTGTAACTGTCATTGAATAACCGACCAAATTTAGGGTTTACGGCAACTAATGTTCAACTCCGTAGCCTTAGAATTTTGAACCCAATGCAGAAGACAAGGGAACTCCTGGATCAGTTATTGGGAGAAATTTACCTTTGAGGAGGACTTTTTGGTGGAACTAACCCTCATTTGCATTACATGGAGAGGAAAACCATGAAACCTCTCACGGGTAACCTGATGGCAAGGGGACTCTAACCTATGATCCATCCTACCACTGATGATATTTTATGTTAGCACTGTAGGTGTGAGCCAAATGTGCGATTCGTATCAACCAGTCATCGCTTGGATTCGAACCCAGTAAATCTCATTAGAAGACGAGAGCCTTATCCCTTGAGTCACCATAAAAGTGAAATAAATAGTAAAATAAAAAGCTACTTACCTCCATCTTTTATTTCTCCAGATGATAAAAACTGCCAATATGATTTCTTTGAAATTTCAAAATCCTTAGGATTCCTCAATTCAATAGCTACTTCAGGTTCTACGGCAACAGAAACGTGGATAGGAGGTAAAATACTGATGAATCTAAAATCAGAGAATTAAATTGTAAATATAAAAATTGTTCAATTAAATAAACTACACTAAAAAATCTCTATATCCAAACTTATTGGTAAATTTGACTATAGAGATTTATTAAAAAATATTTTTTAAAAATTGCTACCAAGAAATTTTCTTTCTAAGGAAGTTTGAACATTTCAGAGTTAAAACAAAGGGTTACAACATTTTTAGTTTCTAAATAAACAATTAAGAATTTTTATTAAAAATTAAAGTAATATATAATATAAACGAATGCTTGGAATGTGAACATAGAGTTGATTGTACAATGTCACAGGAATAAGCAGTGTGAGTAGTTCCATTAAAAAAGCGTACACAAGAAAAAGTTTATTCTTTACTTTCAGGAGACTTGATTTTTAAATTTTTAATTTCAGAAGAATTTTTTTTTAAATTGAAAGAAATTAAAAAATTTAAAATGACTTTGTTAGGTGGTGATAAAAAAATGTGTGATAAAAAAAATTTCAATGTAGTTAGAAATATGCAGTTTGGAGATTTTATTAATAGGAAACTCTGTTTCATTATTGGATTGAATGTTGAGTTTATTAACACAAAATGGTAAATAGATAGCATTCGAAAAAGATAAACATCAATGACATAATAACTCTAAAGTAAAAAAAAATCAAATCATAACACACAATAAAATATTTACCTCTTCTCAATTCCATAAAAGTCATCACCCCTTGCATAGTGAAACTTTTACATTCACACTAAGTAAATTCAAAATGGAACCGACTTGTTTTATAAAAATATTACCAACAAAGATATTTTTATTTTATACTACATGTTGTAATAAATCAATATTTGACCGAAAACAACTTAATTAATACATAATTTTTCATGTTGTTGTCGTTGGCTATCAAGGCGGAGCGGGTGAGACAGCTTATTTTTTCCAGTGGCGCCATCTGGGGCCAAGAATTCGACTTCTGGCACACCCATACGTCACACCCATTTTATAGGGCCGACTCATTCATTCATCCACAAATCCTAATTTTGACCAGAACCAAAGAACCATCAATCTCCAATTCAGTTACCCTGAAGGTATAATTTGTTATGGGACATAGAGGAGGTTGGGCAGCTCTGACGAGCAGGACACATCGATCAGAGGTCTATTGTACCCAAACCCTAAATCGTGATTAGCAAGAAAGCCCTATAGCTGAAATAAAGTTCAGCAAGCACCTTACAGGAACGTCTTGCAGTTCCCAGGTATTGACGCAATGCTGCCCTAAATGCTCAAATCTTTGAGCAGAATAGACATCACAATCACAGAGTATGCGTCGTGATGTCTCTACTTCAAGATGACAACCCCGACAACGATAATTGGATTCTATTCCCATTATGTGTAGGTGCCTCCTGAGGATGCAGTGACCAGTACGTACACTAGGACAGTCGCGATTCAGCTCCTTAGCTTGTCTCTGACCGTCAGCAGCGCGCCATTGTTCATGGGCAATCTTGCCGTAGAGCTTGAAAATGGATGCCCTAAATGAGGAGGGAGAAATTCCCAGCGCAGGTTCAGAGCCCCAGAAAATTGCATTAGAGTCAGCCCGTGCTGCTTCATCAGCTAGCTCATTTCCACCAATACCCATATGTCCAGATACCCAATGCAGGGATACCTTGTTATGAGCGGACAGGTCACAGAGGGCCGAGAAGCATTCCCACACTAACAAAGAGGTGAATTTACACCTTGACAGTGATAGGAAAGCAGCCTGACTGTCAGAACAGATGCGGATAGTCATATTTTAATACCCCTTTTCTAAGCATATCTTGCAGCACAAGATAATGGCATAGACCTTAACCTGAAAAACCGTGGCATAGTTTCCCAGGGAGAAGTGAAGTTTGGTACCGTCATTGGAGCAATAAATTCCTGCTCCTGATTTGAACCATTAGTGTACCATATTAGACATTTGCGTTTAAGCCACCGAGGAGAATTAAACCATTCATCCCTAGTAGGAAAATGGATCTTGAAAGGCTTGTGAAAAGCGTATCTTAGTGACATATAGACACTAGGCATAATAAAAGAGGTCATATCCATCACTTGTTAAACAAGATGCCCCATGACAAGTGCTTGGAATACTCTTTCCATAGGCCAAGGTACATTAGACGCTTTATGCCTGTCTGAGCTTCAACTTCAATGCGTAAGTTCAATGGAAGAAGTCCAAGTAAGCTCTCTAGAGCAGCTGTTGGAGTGTTCTAAGACAGCCTGATAGGGCTACACAGACCATTCTTTGTAGTCTATTAAGATTAGACCTTGCGGAGCTCAATTTAGTCCTTGAACATAGAGGACTTAGAGACCCAACAGATTTAATGTACACCAGTCACCATTTACTACACGGGAAGTCTTCAGCCGGCTGGTTTTCCCGGCTCTCTAATTTTCATCTGAAGTAAATATAAATTTACAATAATATTTTATACATAAATCAATATATATGAACTGATAACAAATTAACCTTCAAACAGCTTGTTATCACTTACCTTCCAGAAAGAGATATGTTATAGTATCCAAATAAAGTAGTCCAATGTTGGGGATAGAGTGACTGCCAAGAGTTTAAATTATGGTGCTTTAGACGTATATCTATGTTTCTTGCAAATTCTTTCACTGTTTGATCGCTGCAGTTCCAGGCTTTATTTTCATTTGTTTCGTTTGAATTTAAAAGTGTGCTATTGAATCTGGGTGAAATCTTAGACAGCAATGGATTTAACACTGAAAATGACAAATATGTGAAATAATTAAAATTGTAATTTTAATAAAGAAACAGCTTAATTTTTTTCTTAATAGATAAATCATTAAATAAAACTTTCTTAACTGTAATCAATTAAAATTATTTTAACTTTATACGCCCAATCTGAAACCTAAAATACAGAAAAGATGTAATGAATGGAAACAGGTAGAAACAGATATATTATTTTATAATTGCATATACAGAAAAAAATTTCTATTAATTTGTAAAGTAAATGGATTTCACACTGAAAATTACAAGTATGCCAAATAATTAAAATTGTTCCATTTTTAATAATAATAAATAATTAAAAAAAACAGCAAGACAGAGATTTTTTTTTCATACAGGGTTCATACAGAGATCAGAAAAAGAAATCCAAGGAGTCCAAAATTTCAAGGACTTATCAAAAATTTAAAAACTTTGTCTAAAAGATAACTAAACAGTTTTTTTTTAATTAAAAGACAGTTATTATAAGGAACTTTCAAAAATGTATATATAGCATATTTTTTTCAAGCTCTTTTGAAATAAATTTTGACTTTGTCAAACTTCATCAAGAAAAATAAATGAAGTTATCACTTTTACACATAAATACATTTTCCATTTTCGAATATTTTAATAAATCTTGTTAAAGCACAGATGTTAAAGATTAACATAAAAACCTACCAATCTTATATTTTTAAATTTGAATACATAAGAAAATCTAAGGCATTTTATACAAAAAAAAATCACAGTAAATTATTAATTAAGTTTGCTTGTAACTTGTAAAATTTATATTATTTGCTGTTATTCTTTTCTTCTAACTCTTGCAATTCAAATTTTTTTTCTTTTAAAGTTTTTCTTCAACTATTAGATTTTGACAGCCAAGTTATATCATTTAGTTTCCCTGCTTGGACAGCAAATTCATCAGCGGACTTAGTAAGTTCATCTATGCAGCACAATAATCTAAAGAGTTTCTAAGGACTAATTTGGAAATCTAAGTAGTTCCAAATACTCCTTGGAGTCTTTTTTATTTCCAAGGAGTTTCTAAGGAGTATAAAGAGTCTGTATGCACCCTGATAATTGATAAATCATGAAATATATATATATATATTTTTAACTGCAATCAATTACATTTATCGTTACTTCTTACAGTCAATCTAAAACCTAAAACACTTGTTAGAATTTTTCGTCTATAAGGTAAACATATAACGGATGGAAATGGATAGAAACAGACATATTATTTTAAAATTGCATAAACAAAAATTTTTTTTAAATTAAGTTGCAAAGTAATAAAAAATTTACATTGTTGGTATAAAGCCTGAAAGCAAATAGTTAGCATTTAAACTAAGTGCTTATTGTATTATAAAAATTACTAACTACTTATCAACAAGAACTTTCAATTATACACTACCGGTCAAAAGTTTGCGAAAATTTTGAAATCTACGAAGAAAAGGTCTAAATTCATAGAACTGCGAAAAATCATTCAAATTGCATGAAAATTTGATATGTTCTAAAGTGAACCCTCTACAGTTAGTTACATATGATCAAATTGCAATACTTTGTTTTTTGCGAACTGAATCCAGCTTTTCATCATGGGTTGTTTTTATGGTGAAAAAATTTGTTAAATTTGAACACTTGCCAAACTTGCAAAAAATTTTTTTTGCACTTTCTGTTAATGGATAATAGTTATTTGAACCATTCTATGTAAGCCCTCAAAATTTCAGATCAATTTGATTTTTTTTGACGAAGTTACAGAATTTTGAAAAACATGTGTACTTTTCTCAATTTTTGAGCATTCCACATATGCAGTCTTTTGGTCTATACATCTTCTACCAAAAAACTTCTTAATTTTATTGTTTTCTATATTTTCCAATAATTAATATTTATTAAAAAACAAATATTCTCATTCATTATTGTAATTATTAATGTTTATATTTATTGTTTATATTTATTACTAAGGCCCGGATTTTGATGACATTTGCATTTTTATGCATTTTTTGCATTTTTGGTCTTTTAGAGCATTTTTTTTTTAGATTTATAGGGCATTTTTCTTTAAATTTTGGGGCGTATTTTGCATTTTAATGCATTTTTTAAAGTTTTTTGTTAATTTTTTCCAATTTTTATTATTTTTTATCAATTTTCATTATTACACTGGCTTCCAAACAATGAAGAAAATCTATAGGATATTAACAGGTGAAGCAACATCTTTTCAAATTGAAGAAGAATTGTCAGTAAGTGAGACCGTCTTTTTCAAGTACGCACCTATAACATCAGTAGACGTTGAAAGAAGCTTCTGCAGGAATGAAAATTTACTTTCAGACAAGAGACGCTCGTTTACATTTCAAATTATCAAAAAACATTTAATAATCCAATGTAATTCTGATATTTAGTAATATTATGAGATGGAAGTTGTTATATCCATTAAAGTTTCTATACAAAATAAAAATATTTTGGTGTCAATATATTTTCCTTTTTTTGTTATTTTAGGATATAAAACATATTTTTCAAACTTTAATGAACGTAGAACAAGTATTGCATTGCTTTATATTTTTTAAATGACTCATAATAATTTTAAAGACCAAAATATTTTTTAATTCAATATGTTTACTTTATTTAAGGCATTTTTTGCGCAATTCTTGCATTTTTAAGGGCATTTTTGGCCCTTTTTAAGGGCATTTTTTGCACTTTTTAAGGGCATTAGTTGAGATTTTTTAGGTCATCAAAATCCGGGCTCTATTTATTACTTATATGTATTAGTTTTGCTGTGATATTTTTACTTTACATTAAATTAAAACAAAAAGTTATAACAATAATTACATAAATAATTCTAAAAAATAATAACAATAGTATAAAAAACTTGCATTTTTACTAAACTATTTTATTTACAACAGATCAAATATTTAACATATTCTTATTTGTATTTTGTAATTAAATAAATTAACATTTAAATCTTAGATTCCTCGAACCATCCACCTTTTGCTTTTGTTATAGCCTTACATATGTGTGGCATTCGTTCTAACAAGCCATTAATCACTTCAAGTAATATAGAGTTCCATTCCTGCTGTAAAATGTCCCATAACCGAATTCAGTTCAAAATATCACAGCATCGAATTTGTCGATCCAAATGATCCCATAAAAGTTCTATTGGGTTACAATCAGGACTCTGAGCTGGCCAGGTCATAATTTTCAATCTGACTTCGTTTTTTTTTTTTTTTTTTTTTTGCATAATTTTGACGTGTGCTTGGGATCATTGCTTGCTGAAATACAAAATTTGAACCGACAACTTTTTCACCTGCAGGAATAGCATGACGTTGCAAAATAGAATGGTACTTTTTTTTGGTCCATTATTCCATCTATTTTAATTAAATCTCCTACATATATTGGCGTATATCATTTCCAAAACATCCCCAAAACATTATGCCACCCCCTCCGTGTTTAACCGTTGGTCAAATGCAATCTGGTTGCATTCGTTCTCCTTCACAACGCCTTACAAACATGCGACGTTTGCTCCCAAAAATGTCAAATCTTGATTCATCAGTCCATAGTACACTTTTCCAATCTGTGATTGACCAATGCTGATACTTGCAAGCCCATTCTAATTGTAGTACTTTATTTTTGGGTCTAAGAAGAGGTTTTTTTGCTTTAAAGCAAGCTTTACGCAAACACAGTTTTATTATTGAAGTTGAAACTTTTTCTGAGCCTAGGAATAATTTACACTTCAGTTGTGCTGGTGTATCGAATCTATTTTTTAAATTTGTAACAATAATTTTTCGATCATCTCGATTTGATGTAATCTTTGGCCCTCCAGAACGTGTGCGATCAACGTAGAGTCCTGTTTCATCACCTTTTAATTGTAGAATGAACGCATGCTAATGAAACATTTTCTAATGCAGCGATTTTGTCTATAGTGTGACCTGCTTTTCTTAAAGATACTATAGCTGCACATTTTTCAGTTGATATTTCTTTTCTAGGAGACATATTTAAAACGCTGCTTCAAATAAAATAATTTAATACTAAAAAAATTAGTCAATGAAATTTTACAGTACATTCTTCAAATTAACAATAAACATCGTTTCGTTTGCAAGAACAAACAAATTTTCGATGAAATGTGACTGTTCGGTCTTAAGCGAAACGCCATTGTAATAAATAGGAATTTATTGGAGTTTTTTTTGTATCAATACTTTTTAAAGAAGGGTTATTTTTCAATAGATGGCACCACTAGATAAAATTTAAATGCAATCAAAATTATGATATTTCATGAGAAATTTTTTTTGATCCTTTTAAAATGGGATTTTTGGGGTAGATTGTGGATATAAATTGTATTAACATTTAAGGAGGTTTTGATTATCACTTTTATGGCGTATTAGTGGGTTTGTAGCTGGTTTTTCTTATGGATCTTTTTTTTTGTTCTGACGTGCACTGGATGCAGGATGACTTTTGAGCGAGTAAACAGGTCAGTATGGATTATTTCGTCTTGATGAAAAAAGTATAAGAGGCGTGAAGAGTGGCTGAAAAAGCAGGACGACGGGAGTGCGGATCGTGCCCGATGGAAGGTTGGGTTGAAACATCACCGCTGACAGGATCTATCATGGCTACTAGAAGTGTGTTCTGAGCCGGTATCATCGAGAATGAGTTTAGATATAGCTGGAGTCTCGGAGTGAGTTGATCTAGGCTGAAATGCTGAAAGGTTGATGTTTGGAAAGAGTCTCTGGATGCCGCAACTAAGTACGCAACATTGGTCGGATGAGCTGTTGCCTGGAAGAAAGTTGATCTGAAGCCTCAGAACAGTTGACGGGAAGTGATAGACTGAATGTCGCTAAGTTCAAGACGGTTGGCAAGAATTCAGCGTTCCTCGGCAGAAAATCGAATGTTTCTAAAGAACTGAATGGCGGTCGGAAAGTCGAAGTTCTCCTAGTCCACAAGTCTAGCTGCAAGCCCGGTGGGCGTTCCAGAAGGTGATCTGCAAGTTCCTTTTGTATTTATAAACTCTAATTTCTTACCTTTTTAGTAACTTTTTAGAAGAGCATTTTATTTCGTATTTTAAATTATTTCTATCAGGTGTTAAGATACCTATTTTAAGATGAGCCTTGGATATTTAATTTTAATTATCTGTTGTAGGAATATAATGACCTAAAGTTTAAATGTTTCTTGTAAATTTAGAATAAGCTAGGATTTTCATTTCATAAATGTCTCTTTTAGTGTGAATTAATTGAATGTGGTGCATATGAAATTTAAAAGTGCTTTTTATCGAAAAGTTTTATCTTGAGTATAACCATTTGGAAATTTAAAAGTCTATAAATTGGAAATTTTAGTGCACATGAAGGCATCTGGAAATGATTGAAGTTGTGTTTGTTGAAAATTTATAGTTATAATAAAATTTAATTTTTATTGTTAAATGTTTCATGTAATTCATTAGTTATTTGTCTATTTTTGAACCTGGGTAACTGTTACCAAAATTCAATTAAAAGATCACAGCCTTGCCAAAGTTTGAAGGGTAACGGTACACCATCTGTTGTAATTGTTTCCAACTAGTCAGTTGCTCTTGAACTTTTGTTTGAGCCAGTTGGGCTACCATTACAATAGTGCAGTGATTTTGGTTTGATCATTTACAATTGTTAAATAAAGTATTGTTTGTTTAACTTCTAGCATTCAATGAAACAGCGCATTGTGTACAATCGTGTACAGTGACATATATGAGATATTTTTTTAATTATATTCATAATTAATTCTTTGTAATAACAATAATTACAATAATGAATAAGAATATTTGTTTTATAATAAATATTAATTATTTGAAAATATAGAAAACATTAAAACTAAAAAGTTCTTTGGTGCAAGATGTATAGAACAAAAATCGAGAAAAGTACACATGTTCTTTAAAATTCTATAACTTAGTAAAAAAAAATCAAATCGATCTAAAATTTTGAGGGCTTACATAGAACGGTCCAAATAACTATTTTCCATTAACAGAAAGTACAAAAATATTTTTTTGCAAGTTTGGTAAGTGTTAACAAATTTTTTCATCATAAAAACAACCCATGATGAAAAGCTGGATTCAGTTCGCAAAAAACAAAGTATTGCAATTTGATCATATGGAACTAACTGTAGATGGTTCACTTTAGAACATATCAAATTTTCATGCAATTTGAGTGATTTTTCGCAGTTCTATGAACATTTGAATTTAGATCTTTTCTTTGCAAATTTCAAAATTTTCGCAAACTTTCGACTGATAGTGTAAATACAAACTATTAATAACATTTCATTTCCAGTACCTATTACCTACCAACTAACAACCTACCATTAATGATGTGTAAAATCAATACAAAAAATTTATTTATCTTTAAAAAAAATTTCCTAGCCCTAAATGGTTTGATAATAAACTATATTTTATTAATTAAATTAATAACTTGTTAAGTAAATATTCAAATTATATTAATTAAAATATATATTTAACCGCTAATTAAGTTAAATATTTAATGTTAAAATTAAATTTTTACTATATTTTACTTTGATTATAAATATGATTATATATATGATTTAAATTAAAATCTTGCAGTTATGCATTTTCATTAATTCACAAAGAATAACAAATTATTATTTTATGTAACAGAATAAAAATAAAACTGCCCTCTTAGTAATTTAGAACTTTATACTTTTAATGAAATTTTATCAAATCACCATTTGTAGAAAAGGTGATATAAACCAGGAATTGAAATCTTACTATAACAAACTTTTATTTTTTATCAAGGGTAAATTATACCTAATTCTTGATTCTTCTTAAAAACTCTTCGCGTTATCAAATTAATAAGCGAAACTATTTGCGATATCAAAGTAAAATAATTTTTTTTTAAATTATTTTAATTAATAATTTAAAATATCTATAAAAAAAGAGAGAGGTATAGTAAAAAGTACCAGTCATCTTTTTATAAATAAAGATTGAAACAAACGGCCTAAACAATTAATTGGGTGCAAATCTTTTTAATTAAAGGAATAATTAAAATTTTAATGATACAAAATAGGTTCAATATAACAAAATAAGTTCAATGAAATTATTTAAAGTATTTTAAAGTAAAATTTGTCGATTGCATAAATATTAAAATAAAAGGATACCTTGTTTGGAAACTAAAGTTGAATTTCCAGTATACCGTTCAACTATTCCTGAACTATAAACCAACAAAAATATCCAAAGCACAAGACAGATCTGAAAAATAATAATAATTAATAGTTATAATATTGAAATGTATCTTATCAAGCTTATATAAATACATCAATCTATTAAGACTTTTTTTTTTGCCAGCGAAAAACAATTTACTTTGATGGAATTTACTTTACTGTGATAACTATATTATTCTCTCGACCTATTTAATGCACCTATTTTAATTACTCAGGTTTTCCTTTTTCCATAAGACACAACATTTCATTGGGACTATTTTGCAAGATTTTCCCTAATTTTTATTCAGAAGCACTTCCATTTTATGTTACTTGGATGATTGTTCTCTTGCCATAAGTATAATTTGCTCTTTTTAAATTCCGTGCCAGTCTGCCCAGCTCACTTGAGTGTCATTGTGATATATATATATATANTATATATATATATATTCTCCTTAATTGTTTTTAGAAGGGTGGCCCACCCCGCAAGCCTTTTGTTCTTATATATGCGCCCTCCTCGCCCTTTTTGTAAAAAAAAAATCTACCATCCCTTAGAAACATTACCTTTTTATTTTATTTTTTAGGAAAAGGTTGCTTTCTTAACCATCTGTTTTAATGAAAAGTTCATGTCTGATTTATTTAGATACTGATAGTTATTTTATTTTAAATTTCATTCCCTAATTTTAGTAAGATTTTTCTTATGATGTCTAGTTAATATTTGCATGATATTCGTCCTCAGAGATATTTACATCTTTTATTTGAGGGGTATATTGATTTTAAATTTTAACATTATTTTTTTTTTTTTAATAAATAGCTTTAATTTAAAAATGCATCTTTGAATGCTTATTTATTTATTTTCTCATAATTTTCAGTTTAAAATATGCTGTTGTTTGAAACAAGTTATTGTTTGAAACTGAATGAGAATAACTTTGTGAAACATACACATAAAATAGCATAAAAAGTTAATTTAAAAATTGAAGATTGAATTCAGTTATTATTATTATTATATAATATTACACATTTTGATGATCATATAATATTATATGATCTTGATATTGATGGTCTTTTTAACGGTGGTGAGTGCCCTTTCAAAACTCAAAGTACCCTTTCCTGTGAGGAAGTGTTCCCTTCCCTTTTTTATTCATAGGGAGAACTCTGATATATATATATATACAGTGAAGCCTCCGTTAAGCGGACACTCATGGGACCAAAAAATTTGTCCATTTATGAGAGTTGTCCGTTTACGGGAAGGGTATATAACGAAATTTAACAACGTAAATTGTTTTTAGAATATTCTCAAAGATGTATAAATAATTAAATAATATCTACAAGGATACTGTAAATATCTACAAGAATATTTATTTAAACAATAAGAAAGATAAAAAAGAATATATAAAGAAGTTTGATATAAATACATAATTCTGGATGTAGCTACGGATAAATAAATAAATAAATATAATTTTCCCATTAGCATAGATACTCAAGTTAGACATATGATACCAAATAGGAGTGTACTGTCCTCAGTCCGCTTCAATTATTAGGTTCACATCGCCTTACACCTACTTATCATTTGATAGGGAACATGGTTAATACCTTCTTGGAAAATAAACCTCCCATGATTCACAGAAGAAAAAGAAATGCATACCTGTAAGTCATGAGGACCTATGGAGGTGATTATTCACAATTGATCAGCTATCAAGTGTCTGTATAAATGTTTCATTTATATAAACACCTCAAAGATTATGCTTCTGTTCTCTTTTTTTTTACCCCAATTGTGTTAAATACAGTCTTTAAACTGATAAGAAAATTAAAGAAATTTTCAATGGGGAAGAAGCATTGAAAGAAGTCATTTCAACTTGAGGGGTCTCATAACCTGTGTGGTCCAGATGAAAAGATCAAAAGATGCCGATGTCAGAATTATTTCAGAAGTGCAGTACCATTTTCTCTCCTTTCTTTACAAAGATAAGGCAAGGTGACAGGAGAAAGATTGATTTTTCGGTGGTGAACCGCATGGATTTATGCATTGTTGAATGAAGCTGGCATTAATCAATTTTTATTTCACAATTGAATATTTGTAATTTTTATTAAATACGAATGTTCTGGTGTTTGTTAAAATCAAAAACCTTTTATCCAGAGAATCCACTGTGTGTAGATATTGTTTCATGCATTTATGAATATTTTCAGTTTTGTTTTGGGATAATGGCCATTTTGCTTTGGTCACATGGAAAAGCTTCCGAAGAAAAAAAAATAGTTAGCACGATTTGAATCCATCTAACCAAAAAGTACTAATAAGGTAAATACCGATTCAGATAAAATTGAATTCAATATTCAGGGTATCTGCTACATTTCAGATTTTCAAATTCATGACTTTTCATGACTAATTGCAAGAATTTTTCATGACTTAACGAAGTCACTACTTTCTCCGACAAAAACATAACAATAAATTTGAAAAAGCACTATAAGAACATTAATTGAAATGATAGGTATAACCAAAACTGTTATACTCTGCATCTTTATATTTATAGATTTCAAATTTAAAAAACAGATTAAAGAAAGAGTTGAAGCAATAAAATGGCTGAAAAAATACAAAAGCAAATTTTTTTTCCTGCAGAATTTTATTCTAAAGATACTTTTCATGTTCATCGGAAAGGAAAGAAATACTCCTGATTTTTCTGTTCTTACTTCGGAATAAGAAAAATTCACCAATGACTGGTGTTTAATAAATTTTCACTTAGTGGACTGTAAAAACTAATTATTTTATTTATTTCCATGCACACTCATTTCACTATTACAAAAGTACGTCTGCACATTTGTGAAGTGTTTTGAACATTGTTGATTTTTTGTAAACACGAATAAATGCCGCTGGGCAGAACAACTGGCTTGCTTCAGCTAGAATTTTAAATTGATAACATAAAAAAAAATAATAATGATAAAAATTCTGAAATCACAGAAGTTTAAAAGAAAATTCGCTCTAGAAATGTTTTTTCTTTCAATTTTTTGAAAGAGCAGCGTAATTTTTAAAGAGCATGATAAGAACATTTTATATTTTTAAAAAATATGGCTGTAAGTGGGGATTTTGTTACAAATTCAGATATTCGGAACAGCATGAAATTTGGGGGGGGGGGGTACCATTTTAAAAATTAGATTTTTTAGCAACCTAAATCCAAGACTTTCCATGCTTTTTTTTTTAAAAAAAAAAGTTAAAATCATGACATTTCATGGCAAATTTTGTCCAATACCGAAATTCATAACTTTCCATAATTTCTCATGACTTTCCAGGCGCGCAGATAACTATATTTAACTAGCCTTTAAAAACTATTTTTTATTTGTAAGATCATAATTCAAAAAAAGATGTGCAAGTTTTAAAATTTAAGGCAATTAAATGTAAGCAATAAGAACAATAAATTAATCAACATACCATTAATCCTCTTTGTACCATTCTAGTTCTTGCCCAAAAATAAATGAATTTCATTCTTTTGGACAATTTTCCCAGCGTTGGAACTGCAGGAGGTGCAAAGATTTTAGCTGAAGTGTTTGGAGGTTTCAATGAAATATTTACATCATTATTCACTTGAACAAACCTAGATTTTAAATAAATATTTTGATCATTACTAACTTGTTCTAGGTTCTTTTGTGTTACTATATATAATTTTACTAAACTATATAAAATTTTACTATATATAATAAACAGAAATAAAAGTATTTTTAATTATATTAAAAATAATTATTTAAACATATGGAAATAACTCTTGGGTTGAATTGCAATGAAAGAATTAAGTTTTTCTTGCGCTCACTAGAATACAGTAAAACAATTACCGACAATAGATCTCTAAAAAAAACATTTTTTATCGTATCCCTAATTGAAACAAACTCTAGTGACTTACAACTGACTTGATGTCTGCTGAGCAGTTAATAGTACACATATCAATGTCTGCACTGCGAGTATAACATTTTGTTTTCTTTAATATTTTATTAAAAAAAATATTTGTTTATTAATTTGCATAACACATTTTGCAATTCTTACATTTCTAATCAATACTTAACAATAGGGAAGTAAAATACAATCCAATAACAGAAAGCTACTAAACTGTAATACCTATTACACTGGTTATCATAAATTAAGGAAAATTCACAAAAATCGCGATAACTCAAGAAATTACACATGGAATTTTATGAAACTTACCCACAATATACAACACATAGTAAGGTATTAAACAACATAAAAAGAAATTATCAGACATTAATAGTAGTATAGAAATTAGCACATGTATAAAATAAACAAATTGGAAGTATCGGTTTGCAATAGAAAAAGTACCTTTAATATGGAATATGATTGCCTCTAGAAGCAATACAGCACAAACAGCGATGTGTGATGCTTTCAATTATGCGGTCTATCAGTTCAATAGGAAGTGAGAGCCATTGCTCTTGTAAAGCAGTTGCAAGCGTGGCAAGGGTCTGAGGGGGCGGATTGATGGCAGATACACGCCTCCCTAGAGCATCCCAAACGTGCTCGATAGGATTCAAGTCCGGGGATCGAGCTGGCCACTCCATGCGAGTAATTGTTTCCTGTTGAAGATAATCATCAACAATGCGAGCTCTGTGTGGTCTTGCATTATCGTCCTGTAACAGGAAGCAATCACCAATTGCCCCGGCATATGGGCGCACATAAGCATCAAGGATGTTGTCTCGATAAACCTGAGCATTCACGGTTCCCCTTGGAAAGACATGGAGGTATGTGCGCCCTCCTAAGGATATGCCTCCCCAAACACAGACACTGCCTCTTCCGTATGCATCTCTTTCACGGATGTTTGATGGATGATAACGGGTCCCAGGTTCTCTCCATATCAAATAACGTCTACTGTCACTTTCTAGACTAAACCTGGACTCATCCGTAAAGAGAACAGGCCTCCATTGATCTGACGTCCAGTGGACATGTTGTCGGGCCCACTGCAAACGGTCTCTCCTATGGCGTGATGTGAGCGGCACGCAAATGGCTGGTCGTCTCGCATACAGACCACCTTCGTGGAGCCTTCTGCGCACAGTTGACGTTGACACCAACCTTCCGGTGGCTGCAGCAAGAGAGGATCTAAGATGTGTCGGAGTAGCGGTTCTATTCCTGCGTGCACTTAATGTCAAATATCGGTCATCGGCACTGGTCGTAACAGTTGGCCGTCCTTGACTGAACCTCCTAGATGCCGAATCTGTGGTTTGAAATTGCCTCCAAAGTCTATGAACCACAGATGGACTCACATTTAGCCATCTGGCCACTTCTGATTGACTCTGCCCTGCCTCTAGTCTCCCGATGGCTCTCCATCGTAGTTCTTCAGGCAAATGATGCCTAGAGGTCATTATTACGAATTGGCTATCTCAGATTTTCAATGTCGCAATCACAGTAAAATTTGTGTGCTTTCTCTCAAACTTGGACTTTTATGCTCCAGGCAGATGACGTAAGCCGAGTGCAGCGCCACTAATTTGCATATTGCAATTTTACTCAGCTACTCTTAGTGGACAACATATGCAAATTTTGCACGGTTTGGCTTACTTTTGAAAGAGTTATCGCTATTTTTGTGATTTTTCCTTAATTTATGATAACCAGTGTAAATTATTTCATAATTTAATAATATATATATATATATACAGTAAAACCTCGCTACAACAATATTTTGGGGACCCAATAAATATATTGTTGTAAAGGGATATATTGTTATATCAAGGTCCTACATACTTAGGGGACACAATAAGTTTTTTTTTTATATATGTGTTAACTATAAATGTATTTATATATTATGCACAAAAATTAACTTGCATAGTGTTAAATACGGTTAAATATTAAAACCAATTGAAATAAATGTAGACAGTAAGATCGTAAATATACCTGAAAACCGCTTTTATTGAAAATAATCTGATATTTTTGTTTGTTTATTCATTTTTTGAACTGTCAAGTCAACCAACAAAGTAAGTAAGCATTGAGTCCAAAGTATGAAAATGATTTTTGTTTGTGAATGATGCTCCACCCACCCTCTACCGAAAAAAATTCTCTTTCATGTGTTAATGTGTGATGTTTGTGGTCATTTGTGACTCATGATCAGCTTTTAACATAAAGGAAATGAAATCAGATAGGAATGTTACATCTGTGACTTCTTAAGAAATGAGGGAGGTAATTCTAAGAATGGAAGCTCTTAGGGTGGTCAGCAGTGAGTCTTCTCTTGTCAGAAAAAAAAATGGAAAAATGGCAAAAGATGATAAAATAGGATTTTTACAATATTTGAAAATCAATAACAAATGGAGAAAATAAGATTGAAATTTGGAAAAAAAAATCATTTTACAGGGATTTATTGCTTCAGAGAACATCATAATATTGAGAGGAGCATTACATTAATTCATATACAAGTTTGCCGGGACCACGAAACATTATCCTAATAACGAGAGTTATTGTAGTATTGTATATCGTAGTAGTGAGAGTTCACTGTATATATGTATACATATTATGTGTGTGTGTATATACATCGATACATGTATATCATATAGATCTATTTATATACATACCCTCCAACTGCTACAGAAACCTCCAACTGCTAGTTTCAGAAATCTTCTTTTCAGACGGTAGCAAAATTAATGTCTTAATATTTAAAAAAAATTTATTTTAGCGTAACTTGTCCACTATTACTTATAAAAGTGCAGGCCATATGGCTAGATTCTTAAGTTCTGATAAAAGTTTTAAGAGAGATCCATTTGCTTTAAAAATTTCAACTTTGGTTCGCTACCACTAGAAAGAATTATTTTCAAAATCTTCATAAGTTGGAGGGTATGTATATATATATATTATAAATATAACAAAGTCAAAAAGGACAAAAAGAAAAAAGAGAAAAATAGAGAAAATTATGAACATTAATTAGTTATACTAGAGGGCTCCAGCCCCTGCTCACTACCGCTCGCCAACCCCCGATAATTGCTACGCAATTACATTTTTGTTCAATTTGCGAACAAACTTAAAGTCGTTTTCCTGGAGATTAGCTGGCAGTTTTTCTGCAGCAACATCACATAGAGAGAATATGATAGGATTGTAAAATGTCAGAGGAACTTATTATCAACATTATAAACTTATATAAAGCGATTTCAATACAAACAATATTATAAACTTATATAAAGCGAGGAAGCAATATTACTTAACACATTACTATAGGGCATTAGCCGGAGATTAATCTCCGTATCTGACGCAAGCGGGGTAGAGCTGAACTCAAATCATTGTTAATCTTATAGGACGCTTCCTATATAGTGCTTTATCCCCCTCCCAGTAATTTAAATTTTAAATTAAAAACAATTAAAACCTGATGAAAAAAAACTTTACAAAAATTACAAACAAATTAAAACATGTAATACTAATAAGTTGATTCTAAGTAATATTTCAAAAGCAAATACCATTGCAAGTAATTGATCAATTAACTTCAAGACTGTCAACTGACAAAATATTTTAGTTTCAATCAGAAGTATTCGTAAGTACACCAAGGTATTCGTTTTTATTTAAACGTCTTAGACTTTTCAACGTTTCTTCGCCGCGCATTCCGCCGTCGCGTATTGATAGCACTACGATTATTTTCCCGTTAATTTTGTGCAGCTAAATCATGCTCAGCTCTATGCCGCTGTTGATATCGCATAAGATATTCACGGCGGCGATTCATTTTTTATAAAAGATATAAGCATTTTAAAGTAAACTCTGTTCAATATATTTCGATAATTTGGAATGCGAATAGTTTTTTGAGAGAGTGTTGATTCGCATTTCCAATAACTCTACCTGATTTATCAAAGCTATTAAAATATATTGGAATTCTAAAATAAATAACTGCGTTCTATCAAAACAAACATTTGGGTAGACTATATTTGAGGGTGCCCCTTGATTCTCGCCAAGTTGATATCGCGGTTGATCACCAAGCTGGGAGATGTTGAAACCCAATCGTGATTCTGATTGGTTTAGATTTTAGCGTTATTTTTAAATGTTTAACGGTATATGTAATTTCAGAGGTTCGTTAGTTCCACGTTGGATACTGGCTGGTAAGGTTACTTTTGAATCTGATCAATAAGACCGAAGGTATGTGGGCAGTCATAAAGAGAGATTTAAGAAAAAATATCAAAGCTGGTCCGGTATTACAGACGCAATTTTCGATTCGTATTTCGTCGAATTTATGTGGCGATGGAGGTACACAGATTCAATTCATGATAAATTTAGACAGTATCTAACTGTTATTAGATAATTCTGTGCACCTAAATCTGAGAATATTCAAGCTCAATGAAGAAATGAGTTGTTTTTTTTTTACTTTTCCTCTGTGCCTACTCCATTAATTTTTGCTTCGATTCAAAATCCTTTTTATTGGGTTTATTAATTTTGCTTATATTGGGTTCACTGCAAGTTTTGTCCGATGTTTTGTTGAAATTTTCCAATGTTTTATTGAAATATCATTATATTTTGAATGCCATTCCTGTTACCATGGTGTTCCGCGCAAACAGGAATAGCGCCAAACATAAGTAGCCAATTTCGCCAAGGGGCACCCTTAAAAATATTATTCCCAACATTTTATTATAAAACTTTAGAACAACTATCTTTTTACATTGGCACTCAAAATTGTTAATAAACACTGGATAATATTGCGTTAATGACACTTTTATCTAATGACGTCATAAACAATCGTTTGCATGAAGTTTAGGTCATAATAATCATATATAATTGTTTGCATAAATAATCGTTCGGTCTTTTTATAGCTTTACGTAACAAGTGTGAAATTTGTTTTTTGTTTGGAATGCCGATGTTATAATTTTGTTGTTGAGTTCATAAATCTTCCTTTTTATAAACGTTATAGTAGAATTTTCTTAATTATTTGATTCAAAGTCCTCTGAGTTTTATTTGAGGTCAGTTTGTATTTTGTATTTTTTTACAGCATTATTAAAAATTATTACCTTTTCACATACATGCGTTCTCAATTTTGATTGGCTGTTTTGTGCGTTACTAACCAGAAGTCTTTTGTGATTGGTATAATCTATTACGAGCATAAC
>NC_092210.1:81509-143872 GCF_043381705.1 Parasteatoda tepidariorum
CGCCCACATGTTGCGCGGACTGTTAGAGACTTCTGTTCAGCACAACGCATGCAACTTCTTCCTTGGCCTGCTTATTCGCCGGATATGTCGCCTATTGAGCACGTGTGGGATATGGTTGGTCGGCGTCTCACTCGTGATCCGCGTCCTGCAGTTTCCAAAGACGAACTTTGGTTGCGCATACAAGCGATATGGAATTCTCTTCCTCAAGCAGATATTCAACATCTGTTTGACTCCATGCCACGTCGTATAGCAGCACTTATTGCAGCGCGTGGTGGCTGCACCAAATACTGATTTCGGACGCTTAATTTGTTTCTTTTGTTTTGAAAATTTCATCATTTATTTGTATCAGTACAAGTCGTTTCTGCATTAAATTTCATTTGATTCTGATGATTCTTTCATGGTGTTGCATTTTCTACAAACAGCAGTTTATTTACATATTATACAATATAAATCAAGAAAATATAACATCAATTTAAGAAAATTCAAACATGATTTCAATTTAAAAAATACAAAATTAAAAACTATGTAAGACATATATTTTGTCTAAAGTAAGAACTCCCCTAGCCATTTGACTGGACCTGAGACAGTGACTAAGGTATCGAGGTATAACTATTTCAAGTAGGGGTGTGGAGTTACTGTTTAGGGACAGATTTTGGCTCGAATCGGCGAGTGAAAGGGAATATTTATTCTTCGGTTAATAGTGTTAGCCCTAGAGTGAGGAGTAACTAGCTGCCTTGAAATGCGCTATTTTTCATTAGCAGCAGACGGCCCCAGACTTTGTGTCAGGGAGAGCTCTTACCGTAGACAAACTATAGGAAATTTAAACATGAGATTTTAATTGGAAAAATAAAAAAATAAAAACTTTGATAAGACATATAGTTTGCATAAAGTAAGAACTCCTCTAGCCATTCGTCTGGACCCGTGACGGTAACCATGGTAACAAAGTATAGCTATTTCAAGTAGGGGAGCGGGGTCACTGTTTAGGACAGGTTTTGACTCAGGTCGGTGAGATAAAGAGAATATTTTTCTTCGGTCTATTGTGTTAGCCCTATAGTGAGGAGTAGCTACACTCCCTGAAATGCACAATTCTTGTTTTCACAGCAGCAGATGGCCTCAGACTTTGTGGTGGGGGGAGTTCTTGCGGTAGACAAACCATAGAACTTTCTTAAAATTAATTAGGAAAAAGTCACAAGTAAAACATGACTTATTCCAGTACAAACAATTGTGATATGATTTTGAAGAAGAATATAAAACAGGGGTGATTGTGACACGAAGTGAAAAACTTTGAAAGTTGCAACTCGAAGAAACAATTAAACAGTATGCAAAAACTCAATAACAAGATATCGATTTATATACTATTCATATGTAATATAATTTTTTTGACTAAGATTTATAATTAAATTACATATATGAATCGCCATATTGAATTTTAAGAATGCAAAAACACAAATCGCAATATTGGATTTCTGAATCGCGTAAGTAGGAATCGTGATACATAATTTTTAGATTCTGTGAATAGGAATAGGGATACAGGATTTTAAACTCGGGTGAATAGAGTCGCGATATTGATTTCAAAAATTTGCAGGGTGCATAACAAGATTTTTCAACAAAAAATTAGCATCTCTTAAGTACTTTTTAAATACTCAAAAAAAAAAAAAATTTTATCACTTTCCGAAAAGAAAAAAAAATTATAATTAGGATTTGTGCAGCAATAAAAATTATTTTTTTATTGTTTAAAGTTTATAATTTATGAACATAAAATCAATAAAATTCAATAACATTTTCACAAACTTCACATAATCATAATAAAATAACTAGTTTCTGATAAATATTGCAGAGAAAATCATGCATTTTTTTTTTTTTTTTTGTAATTTAGAAAGACTATCAACATGGCAAAGAAAAGATCTCTTCTTAAAAGATAGAAAATTAAGCACTTTTTACAGGGTTCCCACTCCTTTTACAAAGCAAAAATTAAACACTTTTAAGGACCTTAAAAATAGTATGATTGCTTATCATTGAATAAATATATATAACCAGTGACCATGTTATTATTTAACTTTCTTTAAAACAAATCAAGAAATAAAAAAAATAATAAAAAACAATTTTATTATAATGTAAGTACTGATAAAATTGTATTAATTAACAGGGTTCGCCAAAGTAGGACCAGACAATTTTTGAAAACCCCGGTCGGGTCTTTTTAAAACATTTTCAGATTGTTAAGGATTAACGACATCTATGAAACTTATCTGTATTTCCTTTTCAATCATTGAATTGAAATTGAATTGCAAAATTAGGTACAGAAATAAAAATTTGCAATTTTTTTCATGTATTAAAAAAAAAAGAACAAATAAAGAAATTATTACAAGTTTTTATATTTCGTTACTAGACATGCACCACATATTCAGGAATGGGCCAATCTTGGCAAATATTCAGTTACGCCTAAAAAAATATTGTTTTTCTATTAACAAAATATTTCATTTATAAGGGTATATATTAAAAAAATTAAAACTAAGAAGTCGAATTAGAGTTATGCATGAGAGAAGTTTTCTCAACTTTGTCATGTTAAATCAAGTCCTCTTTCAAGTAAAAACGGGTCATACTAATATCTAAGCGCCTTAAATCATTCCACTTTTTTTTCACAAGGCTAAACTTAATATTTTTTTTCTCCTTTTTTTTAAAAAATTTATTGAAATGAATATTTTTAGAAAAATTTTTATAGAATAAAAATACAATATGCTCAAGATTTATAATTTTCACACCAATATGTTTATTAGTTCTCGGTGAAACATATAAGTAAAAGGGTCTAAAATGATTTTTAAAAGGCATCAACACATTCCTATGGCCAGAAAATTGGTAAGGCTACTTAATTAACAAATATTGACAAATTATTTACTTTTTCATCATTTATAGATATTTACTTGTAATATTTCTTATCATTCTCTATAATTCTTAAAATTAGTCTCTACTATTACTATGATTTGATATTTTATTTTATCGTGAATCACTAGTTTAGAAAAAATATACTGAAAAATTTTATGAGAAACATATTGAAAACGGTATGTAACTTAATCACTTTGAAAACTATTACTCAACAACAAATGTGTTATATTTACATTTATGATGAGCTTAACAGTTATTTCTAGTCAAAACTGATATTAGGAGTTAATTTTACATAATATTACTAAACAATGTGACGAAAAACATATACTAATTTTAAAGCAACCAAAAGTTGAATAGAAATTAGAAGAAAAAAAACAGCATATTAAGTCGCAATGTTAACTGAGAAAAATGATTATTAAAATCTAAGTTTGAATTTTATTCCAATAGACATTAATAACAAAAAGTTTGGGATCTTTTAATTGAGTAGATTTAAATTTTTATGTAACAATCTGTTTATCCTTAAGAAATAAAAACTATAGCGTAACAATCGAAAACTTTAAAAAAAAATTTACATTGCAGCAAAACAAGTTATAAATAGTTACCAAATATTTAACTTCCTTGTTAGGAGCAAATCATGCATTCTTATTTAGTACTCAGGAATAAAATTTACAATATTTTTGAAAAAACTTCAGGTTTTCACCAAAAACCCAATAAATCTCCAGTTTTTGATGTAAAACCTAGGTGGGATGGGATTTTTCAAACCCTGTTTAGTACAGATATGCTTAATTTTTAGTACAATCATGAATTTTAAAAAATGTAATTGCTTTTTTTAAATTTACAGTTACTTATTACACTCTGAAATATTATACCAATTTATTTAATTCTTCCAAGATTTTTGGAAATAGTTTTCGTGGTGGATTAGTTCAAATTTTTTTTTCGATACTTCTTTTCTTAGGGTTTTACTTTGTTCCTATGAGCAGATGCATTACAAGTAAAACTGAATTTCTTGAATTCTGTCAATTTTGCAGATCAGTGTGAGTCTCCTACTTAAGTACCTTAGAACCCTCAAAAAAAGCACTATCCCTTCATGTGCAGTATCCCCCTTGTCCACGCTCTATTCTTTTCTTCAGAATGTCACTCTTCTCATAGGCATCATTCTAGACAAGAGGCAGAATATATTAATGAAAGAACCAATACATTAATACTTTCTTTTTGCCTGTAGCCCTCTCACACACATCCCTTCTTGTCTCTCTAAAATGCTTCACTCTCAGTGCATGGTCTAATTCGAGGTGTTAAAAGAAAGACTTTTTGTTTTAAAACATTGAACAAAAAAATTGTTCCTATCAATTATAGTGATGCCGAAAAATTAAGCACTTTTAAAAACCTTGTACCAAAATTAAGTACTTTTAAGGGCCCTTATTTTCCAAAATAAAAGTTAAGCAATTTTTAAGGACTTTTAAGGAGGTGGGAACCCTGTTTTATAAACCCCGAATAAAGAAAGCACCTTTAAGGGCTTTTAAAAAATGTAAATCAAAAATAAGCACCTTTAAGCACTTTTTAAAAACGTCATGCACCCTGACATGTGTAAAAACAAATTGAGAAATTTGATTTTTAAATTATAAGAAAACGAATCACAATGTATAATTCACAATGAGTAATTTTCAAATCAGGTAAATATGAACATCGAAGTTTAATATAAAAATTGCGATATTTATACAAACCAAAACTAATAATAATAATATTGCGGAAGATCACGTGTATGAAATCGTCTCGTTAATGCGATTTAAAACTTGAATTTTAGTTTGAAAAACTTAATTCTTACTTCAAATTTTAGATTGTGGTGAAAATTTCATCGGATTATAAGTTTTAATGCTTCTGAAGTCCGTGAATTCTTGAGATACGTTTAATTCTGCAAAAAAAATCACATGACCTGCTCCTAGTTTCTAGACCTGGAGGGATTATACAAAAAACCTGGAATACAATCACCCCTGATAAAATTATGAAAAGATTACATTAATTATTATTCTTACTTCTAATCTTCTTAAATCTACAGATAAAACTGTAGCAAAAAACATGAGTTGAAGGAAAAAATCTGTTAGAAGACCAACCACTGCAAGCAAGCAGAACTCCTTAAAAAAAATAATAAATAAATGAATCCATGCTTATTACTTGAAACTATCATTAACACTTTATGAATTAATGCTTTTTACTATCAAATGACAGTCTCATGTAATATTCAGAATTCTAAAACGGCAACAAACAGAACTTAAAAAAGTATTAAACACTCACGGAAAAATGTATGGTCGATTAAGGATTTTCTTGACATCCTGTTTTTGTGAAAAATAGTTTGTTATTCTCGAAATAAAAAAATGAAGCTTTGCGAAAATTATATTTGTCAAAAATTTAGATCCGATTTCTTTGAAACATATATTTTTACAAAAACCCTATTTAAATAAAACTATACAAACATTTAAATATAAAAAAATAAAGAAACTAATTTGTTGATAATGGCAGTTCCATCTACTCGTTACTGTCAATAATTAGCCCAAAAATGCATTTTCAATCACGTGTTCAATAAAACTTTTTAAAAATTCTAAATTAAATGAATTTCACAAAGTCCTTTTTTTGTTTAATAAAATTATGATAGTTATTGAATTATAACTAAGCTATTTTGATCTATAAAGATCAATATCTAAAACGTATCAAAAATAAAATTATGGACAAAGTAAAAAATTTATTTTAAAATATAAGTTTATTACTAATCTTATATGCATGTAACGTAGTGCCATATGTCTAAGTGGCTTAAGTTCACATTTACCCCACTGTAACACCAAATTAGCAGCATTTTCTAAAACACAAATTCAAAAATGAGTTAAATAAAAATATTATTAAAGCCATTTTTTTGTCAACATAATTATTACAAAATTTACACTTAGTTTTTTTTTTTTTTTTTTATCTTTTATTTTCAAGAAAATAACTAAATGATGACTATTGAAATAAGATACTTAGATTAATTTTAATTCACAATAATACTTTAATTCTAAAACAAATATGCTTAATATTAGACACAATAATAATGGACACAATAATAACACACAAATAAGCTTAATATTGAATTGTAATTTCAAAAAAATTTTTAACAGCATTTTGCAGTTGAATGTAAAGAACTAAATAAATCTTTAAAATAAGAAATAATTTTGAAAAATTACCAAAGAAAATTAATAATAATGACTGATAACTTTATAAAAAACACAAGATTTAAAATACACTACCTAACATATTTTAGCAACTTCTTAACTGACTGCTTAGCTTTAAACAACAACTACAAATATATCACACCTAACAGCAATTAATTATTTACTATTTCACCAAGTATTTATTATTATTTTACTATAGGTATATCATGAAATATTAAATTATCTAATCCAACAACTAAATTTAAAACACAAAAATTTTTTAAACTATGAAAACAATTTAAAATTTATCAAAATTTATTAAGTTGACTTATGTTTAGTATTTCAAGTAATTTGTTTTAGTCTACTGAATTGCTATTTACAACGGATTTAAAGTGGCTAGGTAGAAATTTAAAAAAAAGATTGCCTACCATATGAATGAACATCATGACTGTTACTTACTTGGATTTTTGGAACAAATGTAAGAAAGGCAACAGTGAGAAGGGCGAGTTCAGTAAGAAGATTTTTTGTGATAGACCAACCTTCTTTACTAAGACCTGAAAAGGCAAAGACAATTTTGAACATCAAATAAGATGATAATATACACACACAGCCCATATATTTCATGAAAATATCTTGTGAGGCATTTAATATAGAAGTCTAAACTGAAAAAAATTAGTACAATAAGTACTGTCTACCACGCAAGTATTGTAAATAAATTTTCTTAAAAAAAAGTTCAATGTTTTTTCCAAATTGTTAGAAATGCATAATCCCTGTGGCAGAATTTTTTCGAGCTCTCAGTGACAGACATCTCTAGCACTAACATCTTTCTGCATGATACTTTTAATTATTACAATATACGTTACTGATTTAAAATAACAAAAGCGCTGTGTTTACAAAATATAAATATAATTTTTTTTAATTGAACATCTAATAATTTTTTATTCTAATATTATGGGAGGAGATATTTTCGAATTTTGTTGGGGAGTCGCACAAATTATTCCCTTCCTCGCATTTTGTAAATAATCATCACAATACAAAATCATGAAATCTGCAGTAGTAATTGGAGAGAAAAAGATGGACGCCGAAATCACGTGAATTCGACTTCTCAAATGCCTGTTTCGTTTCGAGATTAGATTGTTGCAGTAAATAATTCTGTGTGAAAAATATATCAGATTTAAAAATTATGGAGAAATCAATAGCAATAGCTGCCAAAAATTTGATAGAGTTATTGCATTAAAAAGTAAATACCCAAATGCACGATTGAAATTTTCCATATTGTTTTGAAATATATCGGGATATTAGAATTCCATGTGAAAATTAATATCAATAACTGTCGAAAATACAATCAAACATTACATCGATTTACGATGCTATCGGCGTGAATTGAGTGTGGCCAAAAAATTATTATCTAAATGCATGATTCAAATATCACGTGTAAATTTCAGTAGAAAAGAAATTTTTTTTTTACTTTTCAAACGATAAATCTTTCCACAAGAACTCTGTAACGTTCTGTGACAATACCGCCATGTCACTGCGATTCTAACAGAGGGTGCACACTTAACTATCATGTTTTTAAAAAAATTTTATATATATATTTCTTAAAAGAAATCACACTCCTAAAAGTCATTTTTATGGAAGTTAAGAAACATTAATAGTAAGAAGCTGAAATCAGCAGGTTGCAACTGTTTTAGTGGTTCAAACAAGTGACAAAAGTATTGAAGCAAAATATTCTTTTACTCTATTTGAGCACTGGTTACAACAGAATGATTTCACAATAACATTTATCAAAATTAAAAGCATCAAAATAGAGTTTTGGCACTTAATATTTTTCTTTATGCTTATAATGTTTTGTAGCTTCACAAAATATTATTATATACTAAAATAAAATAATGTCACAAAGAGAGAAATTAAATGAGTCTAGAAAGTATATCAGATTATTAAAACACTTAAAACCTGCAAGGTAACTTGGGATTTTCACTTAAAATGCATCAGCTTATACAAAACTAAATATGGAACAGAAAATGATGTAACAGGGTCAATAAAAAATAAGCACCTTTTAAGTATTTTTTTTAGCAAATATTTTTAAATACATCAACAAAATGCAAAATAATTTTCATGATTATGATAAAATAACTAGTTTCTGACAAAGAACTCTTTTCTTTATTATATTAGCCATTATAAAATGATCAGGAGATTTTTCAGTTTGATTTCAGAGGGTGGAAAAAGAAGCCTGAAATTGAGAATATCTTGCGAAATGCAGCCGAGATGTCAGGCCCCTCTTCCCCACTGGGCACTATGGGCACGTGCCCAGGGCCCCGCGATCGAATGGGGTCCCCTAGTTCCTGCCAGATTACCAAATGATAACCGATACATTACCGAAAAACATTAATTTTGAAAAATCTGATGATAATGACTTACTACAATACCNAATTGAACAGCAGTTTTCCAACACAGAAGAATTAATATCGCACGATCCCGCCGATTATTTTCACGAAAAGTTTGTTGAAATAAATCGCGAAATTTTAATTCGTAAGGGACCAGTATATTTTCAAAATAAAGATTCTGACTTTTCCGAGGCATCCAGAACATACAAAGATGGTAATAAATTAGTAACGAGATATTTCAACAAAGCATTATTTATTCGCAAATTAAAGAACAATGAAAGCGTCGAAAGAAAATGGTTGCTGTATTCGCCTTCCAAATGCTCTGTATTTTGTTTTTCATGCTGCTTATTTAACCCAACTGATGTTAATCTTTGCTCTCGGAATGGATGTAATGATTGGAAGCATATTAATCACATAATTTTAACACATGAAAATAGCCCAGCGCATAAGCAATCTATGATGACTTATCTGGCACGAAGTAAAGCGGTTGGTAGAGTAGATATAGACTTATTATCTCAACATCAAAAGGAAGTGGATTACTGGAGAAACGTACTTAAACGGATTGTAGCTGTTGTAAAATTTTTGGCATCGAGAGGGCTTCCATTTCGCGGCGACAATGAAATCCTAGGATCTCCAAACAATGGAAATTATTTGGGTTGTGTGGAATTATTGAGTGAATTTGATCCATTTCTTGCAGATCACTTAAAAAAATTTGGGAATCCTGGAAAGGGTAACATTTCTTATTTATCAGCAAATATCTGTAATGAGTTTATTGAAGTAATGGGAAAACAGGTTCTAAAAAAAATTATAAATGAAGTTAAATCAGCAAAATATTTTTCCATAAGCGTTGACAGTACGCCCGATCTGTCTCATATTGACCAGCTAACTTTCATCATTCGATACGTAAAAGACTGTGTTCCTGTTGAAAGGTTTTTGAAATTTATACCTATTAAAGAACATAAATCTAAGTATTTAGCGGAGACCATCTTAAATTTTTTAGAGATACATGATATTCCCATAAAAGATTGCAGAGGACAAAGCTACGACAATGCTTCAAATATGTCGGGAAAGTATAGTGGTCTACAAACAAGAATCAAGGAAAAATGTGAATTTGCCACCTTTATACCATGTGCAGGACATTCACTAAACTTGGTAGGTGTCCATGCTGCTGGGTGTGTACCGGAGGCATCACAGTTTTTTGAAATAGTTCAGAAAGTGTACAACTTTTTTTCGGGCTCTACCCACAGATGGAATATGTTAACAGAACATTTAGGTTCAAAAAAAGTTGTTAAGAGTCTTTCACAAACCAGATGGTCAGCCCGAGCTGATGCAGTAAGTGCTTTGCATGGGGGTTATAAAAGAATATTAGAAGCTTTAATCACCATCGCAAACGATACTGAACAGGCACGAGAAACAAGAGACGAAGCCCTTAGTCTGTCTAGAAAAATGGGAAATCTAGAATTTATTATACTGACGGAAATCTGGAGCACTATATTGGAAAGAATAGACAAAACAAGTAATTATCTTCAGAAAGAAACAATAACACTGGACGTTGCAACCAATTTGTTGACTTCACTTTATGATTTTATTACTAACCTCAGGGATAAATTTGATAACTTCGAATCATCTGCCAAAGAAAATAACCCAGAATCTGACTACAAGGATCTATCTCAAAGAACAAGACGTAGAAGCTCACGGCAGAGTTTTTTTGATGGCTCTGCGCCATCAGTCCAATTGAATGGAAAAGAGCGATTCAACGTAGAAACCTTTCTCCCAATAATCGATACCTTGAGTGTTCATCTAAAACAGCGACAAAGTTCATATGAGATCGTCAGTCAACGTTTTAGTTTATTTTTTCACTTAAAAACTCTGAATTCCGAAGAGATACGACAAGGATGCAAAGAATTTTCTCAAATCTATCACGAAGATGTAAATGAAAAAGAGTTAGAAATAGAATGTCAACATTTAAAAGAATACTTAATAAATGTTCAGAGTGAAAATGAAGCATCTAACAGTGTACAGGAAGTATATAATCTATTAAAGCAAAACAAAATTGAAGACACATTTCCTAACGTAGAAATTGCATTGAGAATATTTTTAAGCATGATGGTAACTAACTGCAGCGGAGAACGCTCCTTCTCCAAATTGAAACGAATAAAAAATGAATTAAGAAGTACAATGCTTCAAGAGAGATTAAATAGTTTGTCGCTGATGTCCATAGAATGTGATATTCTCAATACCATAGATTTTGAAGAAGTGATTAACGATTTTGCTCATCTTAAATCTAGAAGGGTACCTTTGCAATCAACATAGAATTAATCTAAGGATTTTAAGTTAAGCGAGTTACTTTTGTAGATTATTTTTTATATTTCCTATTTTTTTATAGCTAGTAACTAAATAAAAATAAATTTAGAACCTTGTTTGTCTTTCTTTATCTATTGTAACTAAATAGTGTTTTCTCAAGGTCATAGGGGCCCCATGATCCTAATGTGCCCAGGGCCTCAAATAGTTTAAAGACGGCCCTGCGAGATGTACATAAGAGAGCAAGAATCTCACCAAATCTAGCTCATAATACATGGCAAAAATCGACATTGTAAAGAAAAAAATTTCATTTTAGAAAAAGGAAAATTAAGCACTTTTTAAAAACACCTAATGAAAAAAGCACCTTTAAGTGCTTTTAAAAAACGAAAATAAGCACCTTTAAGAACTTTTTAAAAACGCTATGCACCATGTTCTAGACACTTCTAGAAGACATAGGAATAATAAATAAAAATTTAAACATACATGTTTAAATTTTCGGTACCTCTATCTTATCAGGACAATGACTCTAACTATTTGTCCATAGTTAGATAATATAAACGGAATCGCACACGTCGTGTGCGAATACATTGGTAGATATTTTCCAATTTTGTGGATACTTTTTGTAATATTAAAAACAAAAATATCCATGGAAAAAAAATGTGCGCAGATTAAAAAAAAAATTTTAGTTGTATGCATGCTGCTACTGATGAAAAAAGATAAAACTGCTCATTAAGCCCAAAAATATGTGATCCCCTCGTTAGCAGGTGAGCAATTATTGCTCACCTGCTAACGAGATTATTGCTGTAAAATGCATATAAACAATTATGGTGACAACAGGAAAACTTTTTAATGTAATTTTGTTTCTTAATAAAAATGAAACAAAATTGCCCCCAAGTTTGTTGGATAAATTAAATATGGATTTTGCTGTGAAGAATTACAGGAGCAAAATCATTAATATTACTTAATTCTTAAATAATTACTTATTACTAAGCGTACCAACACTTTACAATACAATAACCAGTCTTTTGACCGGTTGCAGTATGTTTAGTGTTAATATGAATGCAATTCTTTAATTTTATTTTTGTTTATAGCCATTTATATAATTCTTCCTCTAATGTTCTTAATGTTAATGTGCATGTATATATTGTTTTTTTTTATCCTGAATAAATAAATAAATATGTAAAATAGGTAAATGTTTTATATTGCAATAAAAACATTCTGCTCTCAAAAAATATTAGGAGCCAGCAGATACTTTTGGATTGTGTGCACAAATATTTAATTTCTTTCTTTTTTTTTTATCCTACTATGTATTTGGCTACGCTGACACACATCAATATTGTAAATTTAATAATTTCATCAGGATAAGTTGTATAATATACCACATAAATGATAGGTAAACTTATACCGCAGGAACCTAACATTTGTATTCAATTATGCAAAAATAAATTAATTTCTATTGGTATTATGCTATAAAAAGTGATTTTTTTAAAGATAAGAGATATTAAAATCATGTTCTATACCTTGAGCGACTCGAAGCTTGACATCTAAATGCATTGGCGTTGAATCAACAGACTTTGTTAGCACTAAGATGTTTTCCAAACCAATCACAACAATGAGATATGGTAAAATTTCACTAAAACAAAATGCATGATTAGAAAAAAGGAAAACTTATAATTGCATCACAGAAAAAATATAGCTTATAAGGTTACCTGCCACTAAGAGCTGGATTAAGTCCAAACCATAAACAAATACCAACCGACATCAATAGTGACATAAAAACAGTCATTACTGCACAAATAGCCAAGATCCATTTGGATTTTACTAATTCTATTTTACCTAGGAAAAAGAAGGAAAATAATAAGCATGAGAGATATTTGAAAAAATGATAACATTTCCATTTTTGGTCTCTTATAGTGATGAAGAGTTTTTAAAGCATTTTTAAGGTTTGTAGGACATTTTTGGAGATTTTCAAGTATTTTTTCCTGAATCAACAAATTAAAAACTTATTTGCAAAATTAAAAATGCAAGATATATTAATAAAATATTAAAACTTATTAATATATTTTAAATAACTAACATATAATATATAGATTAAAACTTAAAAATTAAAAAGAAAAAATAATAATTTAATTTTACTATTTGACTAAACTTCATACAGGTGTAGGACAAAATAATAGGAACACCTGTGAAAAAATGAAAATATTTTATTAATAAGGAGTTGGGCCACCTTTGGCCTGAATGACAGCCTGCATTTGACGCGGGATTGGCAAATAAAGGTCTTGAACAAAGTTCATTGGAATTTGCAGCCATTCCTCTTGCAGGGCTGTCTCGAGTTCAGAGAGTGTGCGTGAAGGAGGAAACCGAGCACCTACTTTTTTCTCCAAAAAACCCCACAAAGGCTCAATGATATTGAGATCAGGGGACTGAGGACACCACGTTAGATGGTCCACTTTATCATTATGCTCATTTAACCATGTTTGAACACAGTGAGATGTGTGAACAGGGGCGTTGTCATCTTGGAACACAGGACGTACTTCCGGAAAGAGAGTATGAAGCATAGGGTGAAGATGATCTTCAAGAATGCTTCGGTAATGGTCCTCTTTGACCACCCCCCTCAAGACAATGAGAGGCCCAAATCCACGGGCAGATATAGCGCCCCACACCATCACAGAACCACCTCCATGTTTCACGGTTGGAACCAGGCAGTCAACACGAACTGTTTATGACGGCGTTCGCCACACGAACACACGTCCGGTGGCCTGAAATAGTGTAAAAGAGGATTCATCAGACCAGATGACTTGTTCCCATTGCAGTTGTGTCCATTTTAGGTGGTCTTGGCACCACCGTAGTCTCTTCAAAGCATTCCGAGCTGAAGCTAACGGTTTTGGAATAGCTACTCTGCCATGAATGTTAGCAGCATGTAACTCCCGTTGAATAGTTTTCATGGATACAGGGTTCTGAAGGTGGGAATTCATCTCGGATGTTATCACCAGCAGTATAGTCTTGCGTTTTCGAGCAACTATCCTCTTCAACACCCGTCTATCACGGTCTGACAACTTCCACTTCCTGCCGCTGTTGTGCCTCGCCGAAGACGCCTTACCCAACTTTGTATATGCCGACAGACTCCTTGATACAGTAGTCCTTGAAGGTTCGCTGTTCTGGACATGGACGCTGCAGCCAGGCGAGCTCCGATTATCATGCCTCTTTTAAGGTCAGAGAGGTCGAACATAATCTCGTTTTGCTAGAAACAGATTTTTCTCATGCAAATCTCACACCGCCAAATCCTAGACAGATACATTGCCTTTCATCACCACTAGGTGGCACATTCTTGCGACATGTGCCCGCCGCTTATTGGACGGTCGAGAACGACTCTATTCTTTCACAGGTGTTCCTATTATTTTGTCCTATACCTGTACATCATAGATAAAAAAATCGAGTAACAGGGAAAAAAAGTTTGAATAACATACACAAAAGCAAGATGACTGACAAGATTCTGGCACACTTTTAAATATTCCAATGCTGCTAAACTTACAGCCTTTTCAATATTCATTTGCCAGATTTATGTTTACTATTACAGTTGATTAAATTTTATATTTAACAGAAGTAAATTTAATGAATCAAAGTTAATAAAAAGCATACAATTAAGTTTTCTTTTTGACAACAAGTAACAGAAATTTTGATCGTGCTTAGTACAAAAATTAAATCTGTAAGTGAAATGAATCAAAGCTAATTGAAGCAGGTTTCTATATACAAGTGAGTAATTGTATAACACAACTTAAATAACTTATATTCTTGATTTAAAATTAAATTTTCAAGCATTATGATGCAATCTTATGATTTCAAACTAAGGCAGACAAAGATTTTTTGAAGTAAAAAAATCAGCGATGAAAAATAGTTCCTCAAAATTAACATAAATTTATAAAAATTAAAAATATATATACCAGAGATGTCAACCAGCAATGAATATTTTTTATAGATAAAATTATTATGAAAATAACCTTTTGAATAAACAAATAGTATCATTTATTAATTTATGCAGTAAGAGCTTGATAAACCAAATTTAAGTCAAAAAGAGGATACAGGTTGCAAGAAAATTTACATTCCGAAGGACATTTTAGAATTAGAATTGCAAATTATTCGAATAACCATATATATTCAGCTTTTTTTAGAAATCAACAAGCCAACAAATTTAGTAATGAAAATTTTTAAATTCTACTCATAATATAAAAACTAAAATTTAACATTGTTATAATTCTGATACAATTCTAACATTTTCCAAATTTTAGTTTTACTGATTAACAAAGTAAATTATTCAAAAATGCAATTTTAAAAAACTAGGATTAGTCATTAAAGTACCTATATGCTATATATACATATACACACACACAAATACAGTCGGACTTCTATTTAACGAACTTTTCTTTGAGATCCACTTTCCATATTTCCCAAAATATTGCAGAACATTTCAAACTTGTTGATGCATTTTAAGTAATGTCCTTAAATTGATTTTTGTAGCTACTTTACTTTTAGAAAATGCAGTTAAATCTCTCCATTTTATACAGGAATTCATGCCAAAAATCAATTTAAGAGAAAGCATAACAGAAATTTCTAAAGCATGAAACTATGATGTTACAGACCGTATTATTCGTAACAGTTTTGGTAAAGCTGAATTCTTAGTCAGCGTGGAAAATTTTGGAAGTGAAGAGAATGAAGAACTTAAGAAAATGTAGGTACAGCTAAGAAAAAACCATGAAATTAATGATGATGTACTGATTAATGATTTTATTGAT
The DNA here is from genome assembly GCF_043381705.1 of Parasteatoda tepidariorum. NCBI lineage: Eukaryota > Metazoa > Arthropoda > Arachnida > Araneae > Theridiidae > Parasteatoda > Parasteatoda tepidariorum. The sequence continues at coordinate 97,041 of NC_092210.1, forward strand.
TCTGAAGCTGCAACCACAGAAACATTAAGTGAATTGGGTATTTTGAACAGTGTGAAAAATAAAAACAACACAGCAATAAATTGTGAAGATGAAGAAAGAAATGATGAAGAAATCACCAAGCCTTCTTATGATAAAATCATTTGAAACAAGTTGATAGTAGATATTAATTTACAAGATAAAGGTGTATCAATTGCTATTTTAATTATGTCAAGTGTTTATGAATTTAAAACCTGCTTTGTGTTGTTTAAGTATTTCTATTTAACGAATGATTCTATTTAACGAATGAACATGATTTTCTATTTAACCAATTTTCAATTCTTTAATCAGGATTTAAGAATAAAAAGACGTCTGATTGTGTGTATATATTTACCACTGATTGTGTGTATATATTTACCACTGATTGTGTGTATATATTTGTGTGTATATATTACACAAATGAGCCTAAATACAGAATTAAGGTTTAGTATAAACAAAGTTTTCTATTTTATTCTAATCTTGACATCTTATTATCATAAATTTCATTCATTATTCTGATTGAGAAAAGTTTAAAAAAAGACTGAAAATTTAAATTTGTATAAATAAATTTTTTTTATTTGGATAATAAAAATAACTTAATGACCTAGTTATCAATAAAAATTTACTGAATCAATAATTAAAACGTGACTTACAAGCAGAAAAATAAATGTAAAAGAACATTATAATGTAAGCGAAAGCCAATGGCACAAATTCCATCAAAGTATGCAAGCTTTGAAAATGTATATGGATTATAGCCTTGTCCTCAGAAGCATATGTAACATTTTCTGGATATGGATGCTTAGGAAATTTCAGTTTTATATGATCATGAAGACTAGTAAGATATCTAGAAATCAAGAAAAATTAAATAATTTTGTGATTAAAAAGATACTGCAACACAGTATAATTACAATATACACAGTTTAATTACTAACATGAATTAGTAAAAACTCAGATTAATTTAATTCGGCTTCGTAGTAGCTTAAAATAAAAATCAGGGTAGAATTTTTTTAAAAATTAAGACAATTTCGGGACATTTTTTGGTACAATATATACATACTTGATTATTTAAGCTGTGACGGCTCAGGCAATAATCGTTTGCCTTTGAATGAGGTAAACCGGGTTCGAATCCCAGCAATGGCTGGTCGATACAATACTGGCAATGTAAGTTTATTACATTGTCAGGCTACAATGTAATAAACTTACTTTTTACACAACAAACTGCTAAACTATATTTTCTTAAAATTCTAAATTAATTTAAATAATTTATTTTAAAAATTTTCATTTATTTTAAAGTTCTAGATAATTTATTTGAAAGTTGATAAACTTGTCTTCAATAAAGAAAACTATTCTACACGGTTGTATCCAGAGTAAAGTGGGTTTAATAAGTGATAAGTCTTGTCAGACCAATTCTGGAGTATGGCTTCCCGATTTTCTCCTGTGCTTCCATCTATAATCTTTGTAAGCTTGAAGGCTTGCAGCATAGTGCAGCTAGAATTTATACCAGTCTTAGGCATTGCTGTCCAAATGACATAGTGCTTTTTGAGAGCAACTTACCATCACTTTCAATGAGAAGAACTTATCTTTTAACAAAATATTATAATACGCTTTACAGTTTTAGCGAGCAGCATAGAACCTCAATCTATCTTCAGAATTGGACTGATAATCGGCGTTTGAGGAAACACAGCCCATTCTCCTTTGTGAAATCTCTGGACTTGCTTTCTTCTGATGTGGAGCACCATTCTCTCAGCAACCATAGTGGAAGACTCGGACTGTATGGAATGCACTTTCACAAGGAACTCTTGACTAGTGTGACGAAAAATTCTGAGCACCCAAACCTCATCAGAGGCCTGGCCATGGAGACTATCCAGAATATTCCCCGTGCTTCCCTAAAAATATACACTGATGGTAGCAGAAGTGAGGGAAGAATTTCCGGTGTTTTCCAACTCTTACGGGTGCTATTGAATACAAGATCAAAAATCACAACAACAATTCAGTTTTTAGGTCTGAGCTTATTGCTAACAGAAAGAGCTTGCAATTTGCTGCTCGGGCAGATCATTTTCAAGATATTTGGATATTGACTGATAGTCGTGCCTCAATCCAGCATATCTCTAATTGGGATATTGTTGGAGATCAGACCAGCCTTGATATTTTAGACCTAATTGACACACTTTCAGTGGATTAATTCACATGTTGGGGTTGATGGGAATGAGAGGGCTGACTTCCTGGCCAAATCCGCTGCCCAAGAAGACGCTGATCATTGCGGGAAGCTTACCTTTAGTAAAATTTCTTCCCTGGCAAAAATGAAACAAAACAAGACCATAAGAACTCCTCCCAACCACTCTTAGTATTTTGCAAAAAAACCGGGAGAATCTTTCAATCTTAGACCGAGAGCCCATCAAACTGCCTTTTCACGCTTCTTGACGGGCCACACTAGATCCCTTACTTTCAACAGGAGGGCAAAAAACTTATCCTGAACGTCATTGGCGCTCGACAGACATGGCCTCCCCTGCGCATATTCTGACTTGTTAAGGGTTCGGTAAAGACGAGGTCCTGCGAGACTCAAATCTTTTTATGGAGAAATACAGTGAAACTTAGATTTACTTGAGGACAAGATTTTTATAATAAATTACAGCAAAAATATTTAACTTATAACTAAAATCTTCTATTAAATAAGATTGCACTAGGTATAAAACTTGGGTGAACATTTTAACGAACAAAAAAAGCAAGACTTTATCTAAGATTATAAATTTAAAAAAACTTTCATTTTTAAATGAATAATGAAAGTAATTATACTAAAAAGAATACATAATTTTCTGAAACGCAAAACTAACACAGGCTAATAGTATAATTCAAAATATATCTTTAAATAAATTTATCACCGATAGTCATAAGAATAATAAATACATAAGAATACAATGTTAGCATAAAAAGGTGTTTTGAACTCATATGGAAAAAAAATGAACTTAACATTTGAACTTTTTTTGGCACATTAATTAAAAGTTTACCTTGAACTTTACCTTATTTGACTTTAAAATTTCAAAAGTGAATTAAAGATAAAAAAATGAACAAAATATACAGTGTAAGTTGGTTGCTTATGATTAAGTTGATCAAAACAATATTTGTTTTGATCAACAAAGATGAAAAAAGGGTCAATATTATAACGTAAAAAAAAATACAGAAGGAGTTTCTAAAATTCAATTTTCTAAAAATTTTTTCCAAACCATTTTAAGGTGTGACAAAGATATTACAGGCATGTAAATATATAAATGTATATTGTAAAGCAAACTCATACAAGAAGGTAGATATGTGAAAGAAAATGAAGAAGTTATACTAAACAGAAAAAAAACTTACTTAGAATTATAAGTTTGAAAGGCTATTGTTACAGCATAAGTAATAATTCTAGGACGATTGCGAACAAATAATTTCTTTATTCCGGTTTCTCTAACTGGAACTCCAAAAAGTACTTCTATTGGGAAAAAAAAAAGAAATTATGAATTGGAATACAAAAAAAAATTTTACTTTTCAACTTGAAATAGCTAAAATATAATTCGAAAAAGGAATAAAACATTCAGGCTTAAACAAAAATCGATATCTAAGTATCCTAAATGCATGGACAGTAAGAGTCTGACAAAGGCATGGGCATATGGGGCAGTTTCTCCAGGGCCCCACATCAGAGGGGTCCCCAAATCCAATTGAAAGTTTATTTTAGGTTTCCTTCTTCAATTAACTTCTTTTAAACAAAAATCAAAATAGCATCTTCATTAATCTATCATATTAACACAAAAATCTATATTTCGTAAATCCATAGTTTTCTAATGAGGAATTCAGCTAAATTTTCGCAATTACGATGGACAACTTTGGCCAATCAAGGCTGTATTTTTATATATCGCAAAATGCGATATGTTAACAAAGATGCAAGCTTCTGATTGGCTTAAGTGAGCCTCCGTAATTGCACAAATTTAGCTGAATTCCACACTCATGTCAGCAATGATTTGAATTTTTCACAGCTAGATAACAAAGTTAACTATCAGAAAACTTCATTCGGCCTGATAGACATAGAATTGTCAGAAAATCAATAAGATAAACAGAACGATATTTTGTCTGACCTTTGGGGAGGGGGGGGGGACTTTATAGCTATTTTAGGTTCTAGTCAATTTTCTTGTTATTGATAATGAGGTGAAAAATTTAAATGCCACCATAAAGTTCGGTTCTTCATTACTAAAGTAGTGAAGCAGAGGGGGCCCTAATAGGCTAAGTTGGGCCCTGTGGACAGCTGATCGCGTAAAGCTAAGTGCAGATGGCGCTAGGGGTTAATATCTGTAGTAAGACTTTCGGGTTGCCAGATTTTTAAGCCTAAGCTTGAAAATAAGTACTATCAGAAACTATTATACTTGTGGTATTTTCAATGAAACACATTTTTTCAATTTAACTTTGAACAAAACAAACAAGAAATGAATTTGGAAGACTCCGCAAGCTTGCTATGATGCTACCCAATAAATAACAAATGATGCTATTTTACACATATATAACCAAATAAAAGATAAAACTCAAAACTGGACTAATCTTACACTTTATTTATGCCATGATATTAACTTCATTAAATTTGGTTTTAGGCTCATGACTTGTTAGAATTTATGAACTGCAGAAAACTCTTAGGAATGATAAAATTATGCATAAATTTAAATACAAATCAAAATAATAAAACTTCCAAGAATATTAAGCCTGGTCACACATCGCCTCGTAAACATAACATAAGCGGAAGAATACACCAGAAGTTTTCTAAATTTCTTCCCATTTTAGGAAGCTTGATATTGTTTTACATTCATTCAACCATTCATGCAATATTTACATTGAAAAGTAACTAAACAATTGTATACCTCTTAAACTGGATGAGTCTACGGAAGAATCCTTGACACCAAAAATTGTTTTGACAATATCAGGGTCTTCTTTAAATCTAAAACAAAATAAAGTAAATCAATACCATTTGAATCTAAATGAAAATCAATTAACAAGATTTCTTTACTGCATTCATTTAACGTATTCAGATTTAAAAAAAAGGGCTCAAAAAAATTTTTTATTTTTTTACATAGAACAATGCAATTTTCGGAACAACTTTTATAATTTAATTCAAACAGTTTTAAAATTATAAATTAAACTTCCAAGTAACAATAACAAAAACTAAAACTCTCTCTATACAAGTCAATCTGAAAAAATTAAACAAAAGACACAGGGTGTGCAGCCAAATCTTTCAACAAAAAATAAGCACCATTTAAGTACTTTTTAAGCATTGAAGAAATATTTTTAAGCACTATGTGCATTAAAAAATACAAAATAATTTTCAAAGACTTTACATGATCATGATAAAATAACTAGTTTTTGACATAGAACTCTTTTCTGGGTTATATTAGCCATTATAAAATGATAAAGAGAATTTTCGGTGGAAAATGAAGTCTGAAATTGAGAATATCTTGCAAAATGCAGCAGAGTTCCACAAGATAGTGCAAGAATTTCACCGAACAAAGCTGAGTATACATACATGTGGACTCGCAAATATTTATCAAACATGTAAAATGATTGCGCTTTCATATGCTATGGACCAACTGTAGGCCGAAATAGATTGATTGAATGAATTGTGAAAATGTTGAAAAGAACAACGTGAAAAGCACGCTTTTGCACAATATGTGGCAAAAATCAACACGGTAAAGAAAAGAATCTCATTTTCAAAAAGGGAAAATTAAGCCAATGAAAAAAAACACCTTTAAGGGCTTTTAAATAACAAAAAATTGAAAATAAGAACTTTTTAAAAACTCTATGCACCATGCGACACTAAAGTAAAATTTTTAACTAAATTTACAAAGTCAAAAATCAAAGAATAAGAAAAATAATTACTTATCAATGTTATTCTGCCATATACTGCTTGGAGAAACAATTAGGCATCCATAATGAGGTAAAAAATCTGAAGTTGGATGATCAATGGGCTCTGACACTTGTAAACATAAGTCACCAAGGCTTGTTTGATTAACAGTGCTAAAGATAAAAGTGTGACTATAATACTATAGAATATCTTTTAAATTACGCATAAATAGAATAATTAATAGTTGCACAAATGATTAACACATTTAAAATTAACAAACAAAATCTTACATACAGGAACAATTGATATAATAATTCCAATTTTTGAAAGAATATGTTCGCTCTTTGATTTTTTAAAGATCTGAAGCTGAGGAAAATAAAAAAAGCCTCTGTTTAAAAGCCTTATTTATAAATAATTTAAAACTAGATATACAATCTTGTTTTACAGAATTATCTGGATTTTAGAGCCAATAGAAAACTTGAAAGAGTTATAAAACTTTTTTTAAAAAAACTGCCAATTTAGGCAGACCTAGATGAAATTAATGAATCATTTTCTTCAATTTTTGCAAATTTTTATGAGTACAGATAATGAGTAACTTTTCAAATAATAACTAATAGATAGTAAATGTTATTTATTTTCATAAAGCATATTGATGCTATATTCAGAATTAGCATAGATGACATTAGCTAAAGACATGCGAAAATTGACCTAACAGTCATGAATAACTCTCATAACAGTTATATAAATAGCATATTATTCTCTAAAAAGCGTCATTTCAAGTGAGCTTTCAAAAAACAGTAGTTAATAAGAAGATAAAATAAAACATTAAGTTAAAAAAAAAATAAGCCAATGCATAATGATAATCATTTAAATTATAATATTCATTGCCCCGCAGTGGACTGATCGTAAAGACACGGTTCTCCGTAGAACACTGAAGTCAAGCATCACTGGCTGCAGTCAGTAAGAGAGTGGGTGACCACTTTGACCAACCGTAGGGACCAAGGGTGCACATAATCGCTTCTCATTAAACTGTTCTACTGTAAAGTGCTCAACTTCACACTCAGGTTGCTGCGCATACAAAAGCAGAGATATCCCCTCTACAGAGGATCAAAATTGCAATGGCATGCCTTCAGATTATCCTCATGGATGTACAATCGCCAATAGCCCATTGGGCAGCTCTAGTGTCCACGTAAATAAAGTAACTACCTATTCAAATTTGAAACGAAGTTGCACAAATTTTCCTTTAAAGACACAATAATAACATTTCTTAAAATTAAACTAGATAAATAAATTGCTTTTGGATTAAATAAAAAAAGGGAGAGAACTACAATACATTTAATGATCTAACAACAGACTGAAAATTTCTTTTGTTCATGCTTACCTAGGATTCAGTTGATGATTTTGTAGCAATTGGATAATTTGAAAAGCCGTAGACAGTGGAGCTCGAAATGCATCCGTTAAGATTAAATCTGTTTTCCATGGAGATAAAGCACTCTTTACAACAATCTGCTGAATGTAACTAACGGGTGGTCCTTGAAACTGAAAAAAGAAATTCCAGTTTTCAAAATATAAATTTATATCATTTAAAAAAAATAATTCCAAATATGAGTGTTAAGTATTTAACACTCATATTTGGAATTATTATATTCCTAAATTTGATTAAAACACGGAAGTAAAATATTTGTTTACAAATTATAAATATTTACTATATTTAATTAATCTTGGGTCACTTAAAATATCTCGACTGTTTGTTTGTCTCATTTTGAACAAGGATATTCAACAGAATTTCAGGGCAAAAAATAACAATTAACTGAGTTAAAATAATGGATTAAGAAGAAAAAACTTGAAAGTAGAAAATATTAAATTATTGTAATAAACATATTACAGTCAGCACTTTTCAGCATGACCCTGTGGTACATAAAGTTCAGTTCCTATTACTTGACTATTAAGATACAGTAACAAAAATTTAGTTTCTTTCCCCCCCCCCCCAATTTCTAAGAATATTCTTCAAATATGTTGGCTGCTTTCAAACAAGAAACTTCTATAAATGTGTTATTTGGTTCCTCATTAAAGGCATTAAAACCTCTTGCAGGCCAAGGCCATACCAAGAAGTTAGTGCCATCTAATCCTATCCACAGCAAGGCTCTTCCAGTTACGCTATTCATGCTTTTATTACTTCTTCTTCTACACTTAGCAACTCAATTGGTGGTCTTTCTCCCTTTCTGTTTTCTTTTCTGAGATAAGTAAATGTAAGAATGTTTCATGTTATATATATATATAATATAAGAAGAGAGTGGAATGCACATAGCCAATCACAGAAGACTGCTGGTTAGTAACGCACAAAACAGCCAATCAAAATTGAGAACGCATGTGTGGGTAAAGGTAATAATTTTTAATAATGCTGTCTGCAGAAATGTTACAACTAAACTTACCAGCTAAACCTTGTTGCGATTTTTATTTTGTATTGAATGTATGAAATATATTGAACTGAGTTTATTTTAAAATACTTATATCTTTTTATAAAAAATGAATCGCCATGAATATCTTAGGCAATATCAACAGCAACATAGGGCTGAACACAATTTAGCAGCACAAAATTACCGGGAAAATAATCATAGTGCTATCTATCAATACGCGACAATGGAATGCGTGGCAAAGATGCTTTGAAGAGTCAAGGCGTTTAAATTAAAACGAATAATATAGAAAAGAAATTGATAAAAAATGTTGTATATAAGGAGGTTTTGTTATTAATTTTTAATTTTATCATCGCTTTTCTTTAGTTTTAATTATTTTTTACTTACTTTCAAAAAATCGTTCAGCCAGAAATATTGGGCAGACTATATTTGAATGTGCCCCTTGATTCTTGCCAAGTTGTGATTGCGGTTGATCGCCAAACTGGGCAATGTTGAAAATCAATCGCGATTCTGGTTGGTTTAGATTTTAGCGTTATTTGAAAATGTTCAACGTTATATGTAATATGTAACGGTATATATAATAAGGTCCGTTAGTTTTACGTTTTCCATTCCTGTTTGCGCAGAACAACGTGGTAACAGGAGTGGCTCCCAAAATATAATGATATTGCAATAAAATATTGGAAAATTTCAACAAAACATCGGCCAAAACTTTATAAAATAGCAATAAACCCGATATGAGCAAAGTTAATAAAATGCAAAATGCATTTTATTGGTAAAATGCATTTTGAATCGAAACAAAAATTAATGGAGTAAGCACAGAAAGAAAAGGAAAAAAACAACTCACTTCCTCGTTAAGCTTGAATATCCTCAGATTTAGGTGCACCGAATTCTCTAATAGCAGTTAGATACTGTCTAAATTTATCATGAATAGAAGATTGCGTACCTCCATTGCCACATAAATTCGGCGAAATACGAATCTAAAATGGCATCCATGGTACCGGACTGGCAATGACATTTTTTTCTAAAGTCCCTTTTTATGACTGCCCACATACCTTCGATCTTATTGACCAGAAGCAAAAGTAACCTTACCAACGTAGAACTAACGGACCTCTGAAATTGTATATACTGTTGAACATTTAAAAATACCGCTAAAATCTAAACCAATCAGAGTCACAATTGGGTTTCAACATCGCCGAGCTTGGTGATCAACTGCGATCACAACTTGGCGAGAATCAAAGAGCACCCTCAAATTTAGTATAGACTAATTTAGTCTACCCATGCGTGCTTCTGATACGAGCAGGGGACGGAGTCCTCTAATATAAAATATAGATATATAGCACAATAAAGATAGAAAGGAATAAAGGACTTTAGAAATAGAGAAAAATGAAGAAAATTATGAAAATAATAAACAAGTATATAGAACTCATAAAAACAGTTAAAAATATGGAGAAAGCAAGGAAAATAATATAATGAAGATTAATGAAAAGAGAAGAAGAAAATTCTTTTTCTCTTTTCTTTATTATTTTATTATATTATTTTCCCTGTTCTCTATATTTTTAACTTATAAACATACATAAAATAGCAATACATGGAGTGAGAATGGAGTAAATTAATGAATAAAGTTACATTTTAAAACATAGCATCACATGAAAATGAATAAAACTCAAAACACAGAGAATCAATAAAACTTCATAGCATGCTGTTACACATAAAAGCATTTGCCGATACACAAATAGTTTGATTGATTCACAGGCACACAATTTAAAACTTTCACACGTAAAGGTAATGTAAGCAAATCATAAGTGTCCCTATACATTGATACAGTTTGAATTAAATTTTATTACATTTGCTAAATGGCTTATTTTAATTTTATTCTAAATTGAATTCATTAAACTGTGTCACTATACCTAGTCATAGTAACATCCCTTCTTCCTATACGATATCTGATGTTCGAGCCACTATAATCTATTGCATTTTAAGACTTTAACACTATAAGGGGATGTGAGTACTTTAGATAAATTTTTAAGATAAACAAGGACCTTCAGCTATCATTCTCATGCACTGCATTAAATATTATTTTTAAAACTTCTCAAAAATCAATAATTTATTTTCATGTAATTTGGTTACTGCCCAACACTAACTTCCAAAGCTGCAAACATGGGTAGGAAAAAATCCAGTAGATTTTACGGAATATAAATTCCATGATAATTGTTGCATAATATATGAAATATTTTACACATAGGGTTATAATCATCAAAATAGAAAAACTGCAATATTTTCCAGTTATGATTGACATTAAGCATGCTTGAAATGTTGTGTATTATGTTTACTTATAATTTCAAATATTAATAGGCATGTAATTCATCAAAGATAGTTAAAATACTTTAATTTAATACAAAAAGAGAGTTCTGAATAAAAAATTAACTGAACATTTTAGAACAAAAAGAATTTTGAACTGATTTCTATAAATGAGGATTGCTCCATTATGCATTAGTAATACTTATTTAAGTATTCAAGCAAGTAATAATAATCTGTTCAAAAATTCTATTTCAATAGGAATTTTTTTTTTTTTTTTTTTAGGAAACTTGCAATTTTAGGGAATTTTCTAAAATGTACAAAAACCAGGAGAATTTTCAACAAATCAGTAGACGTAGACCAGGAGAAACTTGCAAAATTCAATTGTCTACTAGAAAATCAATAGAGTTGGCAGCTATGAAGTCCCATAAAGCTGAGTTGGTCAAATTAACATTCTTCAGGTGTTAATTTTTATTTTTAAAAGTTAAAAACCGAAATTTCAGTTTGTTCTTGAGGCTATGATAGAATTCATTTGATATGGAGAACTTGTTATTTATCTTAACGGTTAAAATTTCTTTTAGTAGTGAAGATCGTTCGCAGATACTCAAACTGCGAAACTCTTTTAAAAAATTTTACAGAATGTCGTTAAAGTTTAAGTGTATTGTAGCAAGTCTCAATATTTGTTTTACCTTGATTTATTTTTTGGCATAATTTACTAGTCTCAGCTTCTAATAAATTGGATTATTCTGCCTTAAAGTATTAATACAATTAAATCATGAAATAACTTGAATTTCTTTTGAATGAACAAAGAATAACACAACTCTCCAGATTCTAATTCTAGATTGCCATAATCCCTGTGGCAGAATTTTTTTGAGCTATCTGCGACTCAATTCTCTACCACTAATATCTTTCTGCAAGATACTTTTAATACTAACAAACATATATGTTATTAATTTAAAATAATGAATACACTGTGTTTACAAAAAAAACTACATAATTTGTTTGAATTGAAGAGGTAATAATTTTTTATTCAAATATTATGGGTGATATTCTCACAATAAAAACCTTAGATATTATTTCACATAAGCACTAATCTCATCAAGTTGCACTCTGAAATATTTAGGATGTATTTGTCAAAATAACTTAAAAATACAATATGATTTCTAAAATGTTCATAACAAAGACATGGAATGACCCATGGGCAAAACTTGCAAGAGATTTTTACAATTTTCTTCTAAAGAATTTCAGTAATGAACCTAAATATGATTTAAAAAAATTTATTACCTTCTTGCATTTGAGAAAATGTACGACAAAACCGTAAAATAGTCATCACATACAATAATCTTAAAATAAGGAAAGAAATTTCTTTGTATAAGAGCACTTACCCAACGAGGTCCATTAAATTTGTAATTCTCAGAATTTCCCAAATTAATATCAGGTGGAACAAAACCTTGAATGGGAGTAAAAAAATGTTGAGATGAACTTCCCAAAAGTGGCAAGTATATCAGGGGATAGCTGAAAAAAATTTAAAAACTCAGCATTTTCTAATAACATATTTCCTAGCCAGCCTGAGAATATTCCTGGCTGGCACAAGGGGGACAGCATACATGTCAAAAGACTATCAAAATCAATAATGCCAATATTCCAACATAACAACTGCCCAAAATAACAATAAAAACAAACATAGAAAAAAAGATTTTAAAAGTTTAGCTTAGAGAACTTAAATTTTCTTATTGTACTAATTTTTTTTTCTTGCTTTTTTTCATTTGTTATTTCACTGCAAAAAATGGTTTTTAATTACAGAATATTAAAATCGTTATCATGATAATTCAGGGGTGATTGTGAGCCGAACTCAAAAATCCTAAAAATTTCTTGAGTAAAATCATTAAGGACGCATTTCAAAAAATTTATGTCTTTATAAATTTAAATCATTGATATTTTTACAACATGTAAATACAACAATCTAATTTTACACAAGTAACAAGTAAATTTTACAATCTAAATAAATAATATGCAGCATAATTCAAATTAATAATTTTGTATAAGTTTACTTTTACCTCTAATCACATTATTCTACCAAAAAAAATATTTACAAATGAAAGAGATGCCAAGTATAAATTCTAGTTCTAATATTTTTAAATTAAATATACATGAATTTTTACACATAAATGTGATCGATGATATCTTGAAATTTCTGTACCTTGGATTTCTGGAAATTACCAGATTGCAATTAACGAAAAATCCAGACTTTAAGGCATATTTTTCCATAGTTAAAGAAACAAATAGAAAAAACACTTAAAATTTTTCTCAACATTGAAAATATATCAAAATCAATGTAAAATGAAAACAATTAAAAATTGAACTATTTTTAATAAACTGAAATATTAGTCAATCAATAAAAAGTAGTTAATGTATCCGAAACAATAGTAAAGAAATGAAACTCACCAGCAAATAAGAAAGATAATCAAGGTAACAAAAATAACAAGGTATGGGTGACTAGAACAGAAGAGTCCATGACTATAATATGCTCTTGCTATTTTATCATGAATATCTGCTGTATATGATTTCATTCGAAAGGTACCGTCCATCAGAACAGATTAAAATTACGTTCTTCAGGTGACTGAAATAAAAATAAGAGTTTTAAGTGAATAACATAAACCAACATTGAATATGAAACTTAATTCTCCTGTATCATCTAAAAGAACAGCAAAATGAAAAATTATTTTAAAGAGGAAAATAACAAATAAAATTGTTTTATTCCTTTTTTTATTATAAAAAGATAATAAGCAGCAATTCATGCATATCAATTGCTAATAAAAGAAATTTTTTATAAAATGCACAATAATGTTCATTTGATTTAATAAACAATTAATTAAAAATGAAAAGAATTTTTTATTTATATAAACCTATTCTGATTTTATAAGTAAATTTAAACTGCTTTTGTAAGTAAAATTATTTCAAAGAAGCAAAATCCTTGTTCATAGAATTAAAGTCAATGTTCAATTGATCATTATCAGCTTAAAACACTTATCTTTAAAATAAAATATACATTTAAACTAATTAAGGTACATAAAAACTCAACTCTGAACTACAACAAAAGCAGGAAGTAAATAAATATAACCTATTACAGCATAGAGCAAAACTTTCTTCTTCACTAAAAATTCAGAAAAAAACATTAATTCGGTTCTAGAGTCTCAAACTAGGTAACAATAGCAAGTTTTAAATTGATAAGTTAAGCAGAAACATAAATAATTCGGTTAGTTAAAAAAAACTAATCAGAATGCAATGAAAATGCAATTTATCCTTACTGTATAGTAAACTTGATTTTGAAGTTGACAAGCAGGTAACTTTATGGAAACAAAACAAATATGAAAGGACCGAAATGGTCATCGCCCTTCTATTATTATAAAAGATTTTAAAATATATTTTATAATTTCCTCAGAGTTCAGAAGCTGATTCTCTATTCAGGAAAAGCATGATGTTCAGCATCATTGATCAATAACATAAGAAATAATTTATTAAAGAGGGATGGAGAACAATTGATTAAACTTCCTTTTGCACTTTAAGTACTACACAAAAGCTAACTTAATGTAATAAATTTACTATAAAATGGCTCAAAGAAGGTAATAGATTTTCAAGGTTATCGAATTCATCTACTGTTTTGAAATGGTCGCCATTCTTATGACGCCGCACATGAACACATCGTAACGAGCATAATGAAAAATTAAATTAATTCAATTTATTCCTTAAGATTTTAATGCGTATAAAGGTTTGTAAGTTTTAAACTACAAATTTATTATAAATTTAAAAAATTTCAGATTTAAATGTATTGTTACAATCTACAATTTTAAATGTTGGTTGTAATAAGAAAACAAACAAAATTTCGTCTGCTATAAGATTAATTGTATAATAACAAATTCTTAACTGTGAAGTTTTGAAATTAATAATAACAGAGCTTAATTTCTAAAATATGATTGAAAAAAATTTAAAAATTTCTAACTGATCAAATAAAATATTGTAAGTTTTTTTTCTTCAAAGTATTAAAAATTGTTTCAAAGGCTTGTAATAAGAAATGGCAACAACTCATGCGCGTCGTTTACCGGTGTATAACTTTTCGCCATTTGTCGGAAAAATATCTTATTGTTCTATTAAATATATGTGCAACATTTTGTTGCATTTTAATTAATATTTCTCACTTGCTTATAGTGCTTATTTCATTTCATAATGGATAGAGATAGGTAGAGTTTATTACAAATTTACAACACTCAAAGCAATGTTGCATGTATCATTACCATGACGTTCTTTTTCTGTATTAAATTGTAAAATATTTAATTCATTTTAGAATGTTATTTAATTAGCAGTGATTAAATTTTAACGCATAGTTATTTTGCAAAGTATTGTCAAGATCATTATTATCGTAGTTATTTAAGATTATTATTGATCATTCGCAGCAGTGCATTAACTGACAAGATAATATAATTAAATTTTGCGGATAAATTTTTTGTTTCATCAATTAGCTAAAATCAGTTGTTTACTGATGATGTATATTAAATTTTTTTTTTATCTCGTGGCATTTTTTTGTGAAAAAAACATGTTGAAATAAGTTGTTAACTTCGAAAGCAATCCTTTCATTTATTAAGATTTTTCTATAAATTTGATAAAAATTATATTTTTTCTAAATTAATGGGGCTCAGATAAATAGTACTATAGTTTTAACCGCATGATTTTCACAAATTTTGCAAAATATGATCCTGCTTATGTAGATTGACCTTTTAATTTAACTAGATAAAAAAAAAATTTCAGTTCATCAAAATTGTTACTGTTTTGTAATGTTATTTTTCTATAACCCTTGTGTCTTAAGTGTAAAATTGTGTTACTATTGGGAGAGGATTTCCTTTTATCATCTGTGCCAATTAATTGAT
Source organism: Parasteatoda tepidariorum (assembly GCF_043381705.1). NCBI lineage: Eukaryota > Metazoa > Arthropoda > Arachnida > Araneae > Theridiidae > Parasteatoda > Parasteatoda tepidariorum. The sequence goes on from NC_092210.1 coordinate 112,541, forward strand.
CTATTATTTCTGTTATCTGCAGCGCTAACTACTATTGCAAAGGTGCTTGATAGATTTTGAGCTTGTACGTTTTTTTTTAAAGCAATATATAGGCGTTTGCTCGGAGTAGGTCCTCTTCTGTGATGTTTTTTTTTCTTTTCTAATTTCAAGCGTAAGCTGCCCAGAAGTAAATTGGTGACTGTTATCAGGGGTCTGACTAGGTTTTTCTGAAAGGTACCTATTTTGTGAAAACTTAGACATAATTTGTGAAAAATTAAAAATTGTATTAAAAAATCAACACAAAAATATGGATTTATCATGTCTTAAGGGATACAAAAATAAAATTTTAAGAAAAAGTATTTTGTGAAACTAACGTTTTTCCTAAAGTTCAATTTGTGAAGGTACCGTTATACGGTAGTAAATTCGGCCTCGACAGACCCCTGGTTATGCTGCAAATCATGATTGTTGATATAAAAATCTTTAAAATTAGCAATCTTCTGAGCAGGAAATTACAAAAAACTCTTAGAATCGCAGCAACTTATTTCTCAGGTGCAATTCTCTGCATATTTTTTTTTCAGGGTTGGGGTTTTGGTTAGGACACAAGTGTCTGTTACTGTCTTAAACTGACTTAAAGTGTCGAAAACCTTTAACATTGGTAAAAGGTAAAAATTTTATATGTGTAACCATTGTATACATAATAATTACATATTTTAATAAATACTTTTTATGCAGTTTACTTTAATTTATTAAAATAAAATAATATAGTACAGTACAGAACCCGTTATCCGGAAATCAGAAAACCGGAAAACCAAAAAACCGGAATGAAATTCCATACATTTCCCCGCTATTTTCAAAAGAAAATTTTTTTTTCCTCATAAGATTTTAGGATTTTTCTTTCTACTTTGAAAGATGTTTATCTTACCATCATTTTGGAAATAATCATTTGTGTATTACTTCGTTTTAAGATTATTTCCAAATGTTTTTTTTTTTTTTTTAGTTGGGTTTAACAATAAAAAAAGACGGCTTTTTGTAGCGATTCAGAAAACCGGAAAAATCAGTTATCCGGAATAGCGATGGTCCCGATCATTCCGGATAATCGGTTCCCTACTGTATAACTTTTGAAGCTGCACAGTTCATTGAATAATAAAAGCAGGGATCTGTCCAGACATTTTGTGAAAGGTCCTGTTTTTGTGAAAATTGCTAAAAACCTTTTCAAGGAATTTTTAAATTGTAAATAGATAAGATTCTGCCTAACAATTGCTGCTACTAAATTAGAGATGCACATACAAATATTTGGTATTTAGCTTATACTGCTCAAAACAGAATATTCATTTCGGAAGAATAATGGAAACAAAATCACTCATATTTTTAATACAGTACAGAACCCGTTATCCGGAAATCGGAAAACCAAAAAACCGGAACGGAATTCGATAAATTTTCTCGCCATTTTCAAAAAAAGAAAAAAAATTTCCTCATAAGATTTTACGATTTTTCTTTCTTTTTTTAAAGATGTTTACCTTACCATCATTATGGAAATAATCATTAGCGTATTACTTCATCGTTTTTTCTTATTTTTAAGATTATTTAAAAAATTTTCAATTTTTAGTTGGGTTTAACAATAAAAAAACGGCAGATTCAGAAAACCGGAAAAATCAGTTATCCGGAATAGCGATGGTCCCGACCGTTCCGGATAATCGGTTCCCTACTGTAATTTCAATTGACATATTTTAAATAACACAACTTAGTTATATATCAATATTAATGTGTTACGCATTGAGTAAATTTAAACAATTAAATATATAATATTTTATTTAAAAAATTGCCAGAAATTAATTTTTATGTAATATTATCTATTAATTTTATAAATAAATATAAATTGATCAATTATTTATTTACAAAAATAATTATCATTTAATATCAATAGGACTGTGCACACGATGTTTGTAAAAGTAGAATTATTTCCTTAGAATACTACATTTGGAATTTAAACCCAAATTTCTTCTAATCAGACCCCTGAAAAGTGAATGCCTTATCCTTTAAATATGCTTTTAATATTGATAAATTATGTTTTTGCATGAGTATAAATAAAATAATAAACCCATCCAATATTAAAAATAATATTAAACTTTTTTAATAAAATAAAAACTTGTCTTCAGTTTGTTTCTTGTTCAAAAATTAACCTTTTATTTTACACAATATATTTTTTAAAATTGACATAATTTGAATAAAAGGGTTTTGGGCAGAAGTTTAAACTGTAGATTAATCCATTCTGTCCTAAACCTTGCCAACTCTGATTTTGAGTGCATAATCCTTTTGTTGCTTTAGCCATTATATTTGATATAAAAGGGTACCTATATGGAAATATCCCTGGCACTTAAATTGGCAACAAATTTTGTTTGTACTTAAGTTGGTGATCATTCACTAATTACGTATTTTTCTAACAATGGAAAGATAACAAAATATTTTTTACAGCTTAAAAAGTGCTTATTTTTTGTTGAAAATTTTACTATGCACCCTGACCCTTTACTTTATTATTTTAAATAAAGAGATCTAGCAATGTTTCAAAAGCACCTTTTCTTTCAATAAATAATTGAAAACTATGTTCTACTCAAATGGACAATTACTTTCATTTGATTTTTACGTATATATATACAAAAAGTTTTGATAAAATTGTATTATTAGTATTTAACTATTAAGATGTAAGTCGTTTTTAATTAAAAACAAGTGAAACAAAGCCTGCCCTAATGTTTTTATATATATAAATCAGTAAGTCAAACCATCTTAATTATTTTAATTGAAAAAATATTAAGTAAGACTATGGATGTTAGAAGCATTTTTTTTTTTTTTTGAATTAGCAATGTTTTCTGTTATGGATTTATTTATTTTTGATTTTAAGGTTTTGATTCAGAGGAAACAATATTCGAACATACATTATATCGAAATGACTAATCGATGATATACATATAAAAAATTTTACTTTCCTGGTCTTACTGAAGAACTATTCAACCAGTTTCATTCAGTTTTTGTATTTTGCTATGTAAAATTATCTTCTTATAAGTTTTATGTCCTATAGTTCGAAACTTTTTAGTTTATTATTAAGTAAAATGGTTTTCAAAAATATATACTTACTGTAAGTTATTTTTGCATGGAAAAATTTTTTTCATAACTTCACCTGAGCGATTATAGTTGGCGCAAGAGGTCACGATACGGAAATATCCCTGTGGAATACACAAATAGTAACATTAAGGAGTTCAAATTATGTAGCGTTCTCCTGGCCAAACTAAGGGGATCAGAAATCCGAATCAGGGTTGGCAAGGTTTAGGACAGAATGGATTAATCCACGGTTTAAACTGTCCAAACCCCTTTTACTCAAATTATGTCACAATTTTATCTGAACAATATTTCAGAGGTAAAATAAACATAGAACTAATAACGTATTGATAATTAAATATACTAGAAAATATTTGTTTTTAAAAGTATAATGTTTTATTGATATTGTTTGACTCTTCAATTTAAACAAAGGAAGATTAATCAGTAATTAAGTTTAATTGGTCCTCTCATTCAATAGTACATAACTGAAGTTTGGCCTTGCCGTACAGGTTAAAATATTAGGGACTAAGTGCTTGGTTCGTCATAAACAGGTTTATTTGTCTATAGTACTATTCAAAAATACTTTTATTTTATTCATGTTCAATTCTTTTAGCATAGTGGTGATACATCACCAGTGTCAGTAACTGAAACTAATGTTATGCCCTTCAAAACTGTTAATACGTTTTTCAGTTATTTTGTATTTTCGATTTAAACTACTATATTTATATTTAAAAACAATTTTTTTAAAAAAATATTGTGAAAAATAAGATTTCTAGGTATAATCTTTCTAGTTTCTAATATTTGCATAATGTTAAGATTTCTAAATGCTTAATTAAAAATGTTTTACTGTAGGAAAAAGGAAGATGAAGAAGAGCGTGATCCTTTTGTTCTGAGAGTTAGAGGACTGCCTTGGTCTGCATCCAAAGAAGATATTGTGAAATTTTTTAGTGGTAACTGTGACTCCTCTAATCCATCCTCTACTCATTTTCTACCATTACTGTGAATAATGATTAATTTTTAGATTGTATGTTTTGTATCACATTTAATGCTATTTAACGTTCTAAAGAAAAATCTTTACAGTTGTCAAGGGCGCCGGCAGAATAATATAAAAGGGGGTGCAACCCTCTAACAAACTACCCCCCTCCCCCAAATTTTTTTTTAAATATTCTGTTATTACATTTTGTTTTGTTATTACATGTACTTTCATCTGTTAATTTTTTTCAAGATACATTTCTTCATTGTTAACAAGATATTTATAAAAAAAAGTACGAATTTATGTGGTACAAAATGTGGAGGAATAGTGAAAATACTCATGAATCCCTCGAATACATCGATTTAGTTATTGAGGCCACACCTTTTTATCTAGCTGTAGCGGAGGAAATCAAAATTGGCCTAACTCTTGGCCTCAGCTACTACTTGCACTATTGAACGCACTTTTAGTACAATGCGACACACCAAAATATGGAATCGGTCTACAATGCCTCACGAGAGATTAAGTAGTTATGCTCAGTGTGCATAAGAAACAAATCAAAGATAACTCAGAATTCATTGAACAAAAGCAGATTTGGACAGCTAACAAGACGATAACAAATCTTGCTTGATTAAACATTTTTTTAATTGTTACGTATCAATAATTACTTAATTATTTGTTTTCGATTAAAAATATTTTTAATAAAAAAAAATTTATACTCTATAATTGTTTATAAATAAAGCCAGGGGGGTGCAAGTGCACCCTGCTGTCGGCGCCCTTGACAGTTGTATTCCTGAGACATATGAAAAGGAAAATGCTGATAGTTGTAATTTCTCTTAGTCTCAGATTAGTCATTGAATTTGTGGTTATTCACTAATTGTATAGTTTTGATACACTTTAAACTGGGGATGCACAACCTTTTTGAGTGAAGGGCCACTTGCACAGCAGGTTGGCTAGCGAAGGGCCGCACATGTATTTAGACATCTTAATGACAAATGTAGTAATGTTTATTTAAACATTAACGTTCTATTTTTTTTTATCAATAAACTTAGTAATATATTTTTAAAAATTTAAAGGTGTTTCATTATTAGAATTCACTCAAAAATAAAGATATTATTTTTTTTTTACAAAAAAAATTGCTATTTTTATTATATAAACAATAGATATATCAAAATAAATAAACATTGAACAAAAGAAACGTTTTTTTTTATCATATCATGCAATACGAAAATTCATTTTAGAATTAAATTCTAATAAATAAAAAAAAAAACTGCAATGCCCACAGAATGAAAGTAGGAAAAAATTTTGTCATAATTAAGTAATATAAATTCAAACTAAATATTTTAATTGAATAAAATTTACAGGTTTCAAAGAAAAGCCTGAAATAAAAACAAGACTGTGATAGTTCAAAATAAAATTCCATGCTTATTTTGTAATGTACTTTATTATTTAATTTTATTAATTATTAGTTTTTTATATCGTAAACATTTTCCTTTTTTTTTATCGAAAAAGATCACTTAAGCAACAAAAAATTGAAATCTAAACTACAAGCAGTGAGCAGTTTAAAAATTCACGTTTTTTGCCATTTTATGACTTTTTCAAGTTGCAATAACATTGCATTTAAATTAGGGATGTAACGAGTATTTGGCACCTTCTGTGAAAAATTCAGTTGGTTGAATGATCAGTCAAATATTCGGCAGAATATTTTTTAGAAATATATTTTTCTAAGTTTTTTTTTTTTTTTATATAGATATGTATTAATTTTTTTTTTAAAAAATTTATGTTCAGACAAGTCAATTTTGTCATTTTTTCGATACTTTGAGAATTGAGAAGGATTTTTTTAACATTTTTTGGTGTTTTTATTATAATCTAGAATTTTAACAGAACGTCTCATACTATTAATTTATTATCACTCTTTCCCTGTACTGTAATATAAATAACCAGTATCTTTGAAAAGTGTGATTTTCAGTATTCAAGTTTTGTTTCAGGAAAGAAGAAAAATTAGTTTTTTCTGTTTTTCTTTTTTTTAGTCATTTTTATTATGACTCAACATTTTTTTTTAAAAATAAAGTTACTAATAAAATTTACATTATAGCAATTTTTTTTCTTCAAAAATTATGGCAATGAGAAAAATTTAAATTGAGATTTTCAACTTAAGATTTTCGTTTAAAAAAAATTAAGAGCGTTTTTCAAACTTTTTATTATAACGCAGTAATTTTTAATAGCATTTCTATTGACTTAATTCTTTTTTTCTTGGCTTTTTCTGGTAATTTTTATGTTTTCTGTTTCGCTTTTCGACATTTTCAAACACGTTCTTGATTGGCCTTATTTTTTAGAGTTAATTTATAAATACTTTTTTCCAGGAAATATTATTCTGAGCATTGAAATTTTAGTTTCAGAGTTGCTATTCAGGGCTTCAAGTGCTGCGCATTTTGCGCCAAATCGGTATATTTGCGCATTACTGCGCAGAAACGACATTTTATGTTAAATTTGCGCCGAATCTGCGCCAAAAATGTTTTGGGGACCAACTAAACATTGCCAAATTTTAATAGCAAAAGAAAATTTTTTCTCTTGTTGATTTCATCGTTATTGATGTACCATCGTCTTCGTCAATGGAAAGCTAATGGCCTTCTTGCGCTATTCTATTTATAGATTAGTACCATGATCCTTGAATTAACTAGGGGACCATCCACTAAGTACATAATTTCATGTTGATCCTCAGAACAGTCAAGAATCACAAAGCTTCATAACCTCAAACTTTCTATCTCCGTTTTATTCATGTAATTAGATAAAGATAAGATTAAATAAGGATAAGAACTAATTGAGTTTCATAACTTAAATTTTTTATCTGAGGGACCATCCACTAATTGCAGATTGTTTTTAAACAATTATTTTACTTTGTTACTTTTTTAAAAAAAAAATTTTTTTTTTTACTTATTGCATTTTATTATTGTATTATTACCTTCAAAATTTTCAGTGCTCTTATTTTGTTTTAGGAAATAACTTAATAATATTTAGAGGCAAGATTTTAAATAAGTATGAAGAGAGGGGTTTTCAATATTTTAAATGCAGCAAAAAATCTTATGTTTTTCAGATTTGTCATTCAAAAATACTTTAATTCATCTCTTAATGATTTGATTTAAAGCAACTGATATAAAAAATTTTAATTATCACAGATTTGCTAAATATTATGAGTGTAGGGACAATATAATAATTTACTTCTGAAAAAATTTTTTTAGCTTCAATACTCATTGTATTTGCATTTAAAAATTATTTAATTTTTTTTAATCATTTCATTAATGCAGTACTTTATAAGTAACCAATTTTAATAAAAATTTATTAGGGGCCATTCACTAATTTACATTTGTAATATAAATTTATTAAAGTTTTCTTAATTTGCTTAATTCTTTACATATTTTTATAAATTTGGTATGATCAATATTAATCTTGTTAATGTTGTGTTGAATATACTATTACAAATAACATTTATTTAAATTTTAATAAAATTACACTCGATAACCTTAAATAATAGTTAAATTAATTAGAGTTTTGAATTACCTTTTACAGAATTAAATAAAGTAATTATTAATTTAAAAAATAGTATGAGCCACTCAATGTTGAATTTATTAAATTTTTTTTTAATATTTCGGCAATATTAAATAAATTTTTAGGTCTTTTCCACACTGAAACACCATTGATTCACTTGCTGTATGATGAAATGGTGTTCCTAGTTAAAGCATTGTTAGGGCGTTTTTTTAAAGAGTTTTGGTTTTCATGTTTGTCAGGAAAGGACTTAAAATCATTGGATGTAGAAAACGCAGAAATTTGGCAAAATTCAAATTTAATAGATGTTGGACTAGATACCACAAAGGTGATGACATCCTTATCTTCTTCAGAAAAAAAATTATGTATTTAGGTGTCAGATCTTTTTACTTGGCATGCACAAAAAATTTATTAAAAGCATTGCCTCAAAAAAATAGGTTACTGTGCCCTCTTAAAGTGTTGCATCCTGTAATGAGAATAGAAAAAACTTCTATTAAGTCAATAAGATATCTGGCAACAGTAACCCCATCCATTATAAAACCTGGAGAGGCATCTTTGTTACTGGATGAAGGGGGCAAGGTTACATGGGGAACCAGAAAGTTATTCTTCTGACTCAAATGAATATGCACAAATTGATGTGTTTTGGAAAAACTATTTTGTGAAGAAAGTTAATTTGGGAAATATCAAATATCCTCTTATAACAAAGCTCTATTGTGCGTACCACATGGGAATGCCGATGTTGAAAGAGGTTTAAGTGTGAACAAAAAGCTACTTGACAATAAGGCAAGTTTAAATTTGAATAGTGTTAATGGTTTGAGAGAAGTTGTGTCACATATCAACAAAATAGGGGTTTAAATAACTTTTAAGTTGACAAAGATATGATTAAAGTGGCTCGTGCAGCATTTAAAAATTATTCTGCTCGACTAGAGGTTGTGAAAAAAGAAAGCAAAAAACACTGAAACTGACGAAAGCAGATTGAAATCTGCTGAAATTGATTTGCAAAAAAAATTGAAGGCTTCTCAAGATCTCTTAGCCGCAGCTGAAAATATATTAAAGATGGGTAAAATAATAAAGACATGTCGATTATAGAAAGCGGACGGATCCTCTTATCTGAGGCTAAGTTGAGGATAGCAGAATATTTAACAGCATTGGAAGGTACCAAAAAGAAACTTAATTTGTTAATGCAGGGACCTTCAAAAAAGTGTAAAAAAAAAGATATGTTATTAATGGACAAAATTAAAAATTCTTGTTATTAAATTCTTCTTTTAATTCTATTTATTAAATATGCTCCAAATCTTTGTTTTGCTGCTCCAAAATTGCTTTTTTGTTGCTCCTAAGATGCTCCAAAACCATGTTTTGCCACTTGAAGCCCTGTATGCTGCTGAAAAAAATTTGCTATTTGGCCCCAAGTGTACGACGTTCAGTCGATTTTTTTTTCTTCCTTTTATTTTGCCGAATATTTGGTTTTTGACCAAATCACAATTCATTACCACATTCGACCAAATCATATTCGTTTCGGGGGGAAAATGTAGGAAAAGTAACTAGGATTTATGATAAAACTGCACCGAAATACCATATCAAAAAGTGATTAATTAATTGCGTGATTAACAATCACGTGCCGCAATAACATCATAGTTAAATAACGGGATCGTCAAAATCATGTGGAAAAGTATAGAAATAGCTGGGGGGGAAATTACTTATATTTATGCTGAACTCAGCACGAATAAAGCGTGTCAAATGCACGATTTAAAATTTGCATGTCGTAATATAATAATTTGAATTTTTTATAATACGTGGGAACGCATAGCAATAACTATCGAAAAAAATTGTTGAAAAAAAGGAAGAATTGCTAAGAAAAAAGATAAAAAAAATCACTTAGGTTTAAGATGAAATCGTCACAAATTAAGTGCACCAAAAAGTTATTATTTAAATGGGCGATCTGAAACTTACTTCGTAATAAAAATTTGGCATTTTCGAAATCACGTAGAAAAGCGGAAATGACTGTTTAAAAAAAAAAAAAATCTTTTATATTTGCGATAAAATCAGCTTAAAGAAAGCGCGTTAAACGTACATTTACTAAAGAATCTGTTAAAATTGATTGTGTCAAAACGTGATGACTCAAAAGTGCGATTAAAAATTGCCATTTTTAAAAAAAATTTCATTGTGTTCAGAAGCTCTCGCGGGCCGCACTTCAGTAGTCAAAGGGCCGCATGTGGGCCGCAGGCTGTGCACCCCTACTTTAAACCTTAAAAGTTTTGAAATGCTTATCATATTTTTATTGAGTAACATGGGTGCAAGAGGTCTGTCCACTGGACGGATTTCCGTCTTTAGAAAATGTTCGCGTAAGTTAAGAACAAAAGTGACTAAAAAACTGAAAAATTTACGGAAATGTCCAAAAGCAGAATTTTTCTTCTTACATTCTAAAAAAAAGTGCCTCTTTTAAAATAATTTTCTCTTTGCTTTGAATTTTAGTCGGAAAAATTTTTCATTCTTGGCCCTTTTTTCAACTTGCACCCAATGTTTAGTAATGTATAATGATAGAACTATAATGCTTCTAAAAAATTTCAATACTGCTAATTTTAAGCCTTTTGTACCAAAGTACTTTTAAATAGCCATTTACTTTTTAAATAATGGTAAAAAAAAAATTCTTTTTTCCTCATTACAATGTATTACATTTTATTATTACCTGTTTATTTTTGTTTGCATTTTATTCTTTAGTTTCTAGATTATATACAATTTAGTTTTGAAGTAATTTTTTTTTTTTTTTTTTTTTTTGTATGAAAATAACTATAATTATTGATTATTTATACTTATTTTGATCTATTTCTATAATGAGGAATCTATTTCCAAAATCGAGAAAATTCAAGCTCCTAGATTTCTCACCATGTGTAACAACTATGTGCAAAACCATCACAACATTTTGTAAAATTATCTTGATCAACTTGTTATTATTTTAATTGAAATTGGCTTTTGCGTTTATTATTGTTATTATTATATATNTATATATATATATATAAATTATTGAGATAGATTTTAACTGAGCCACAAACTTAGATACCCCTAGACAGACATTGTGGCAGAACATTGGAGTTCCTGCAAAGAGATTTTTCTTATGAAAAGTTATAAAAAAAACCTTTTTTTTTTTCTACAGGGATTTACATGTAATATTCGAATCATGCATTTAGATAATCACTTCAGGGTGCGCTCAATTTACGTCGATAGTATCATAAAAATTTATGTAATGTTTCAATTGTATTTTCGGCAGTTGATTTTCATGTGGATTTTAATTATAATGATACATTTCACACAACATGGAAAATTCAAATTTTGCATTTGAGTATTTGCTTTTACAGCAATTATTCTAGAGAATTTTTGGCAGTTATTGCTATTGATTTCTCCATCGTAATTTTGAAATCTGATATTTTTTTTATTTAATATAACAACCTAAAAAGCGCATTTGAAAGGGCTGATTAGCCAGGGCTTAATCCGGGTCGATTTTGGCACCGTTTTTCGGTACCTTCACACACACAAAAAAAAAAATCAGTATTTCAACAAACTTTGAAGAAAAGAAAAAACGCATCTTCACGAAAATTTAAAAAAAAAAAAAAAACGAAGGAATTAAAGTACTGAATAGTTTTCCAAGCGGTTCACAGAAAAGTGAATTCACAGTGAACGCCATCAGGTGACCTTCCATGCAGCCGCACTAGCTCGAAAACAGGCTTGATATGCTGATGTCACTTCTCCTAAGTACGCCATTCATTCAGCGTGAGTGGTGAAGTTTTTATATTAGGCAACTGGCTAAATTGAGCTAGCGCGTAAACAACTCAACACATTTTCCCAGACGGCAAGTGTTTTTGTTATGATTTGATATTAGCGTAAAACGTGTTCTATTTGTATTTTTTAACAAGATTTATGAAAAGTATTTATAATGAAACAAGGAAGAAATTTAAGTGTAGCGGGTGGATGGCTCACTGAATAGCAATTATTATATGAAGCGTTTGCACGCGATCGATAGTATAGGAACGAAATCGATTTTTAAAAAAATTTTCGGCCTGAAAAAACTGTCACTGAGGAGAATCCGTCACAGTTGATAATGAGGCACAGTGTATTAAAAATGCTACGGAACCAATAATTGAAGAGCAAAACAATTCAAGCTTTGTTACAATATGTGTATATGTGCTCAATATGTGTATGTGTTTTATAGTATTGTACTTTTTGTATACAAATGTAGTTTTTTTTTTTTTTTTTTTTTTTTTTTTTTTTTTTTTTTNTTTTTTTTTTTTTTTTTTTTTTTTTTTTTTCTAAACAATGCTAAATTTTCACAAAAATAAAAAAAAAATTTCGCAAAATTAGGTACTAGGATTAAAAACCTGTATTAGCATGATTTCAACGTCTATCTTTTTTTTTTTTTTTTTTTTTTCGGCAATCGCTACGGATTTCGTGATTTTTTAATTATTTTATTGTTATGATTATTTACAAAATGCAAAGAAGGAAATAATTTGTGTGTCTCCTTACAGAGTGCGAGAATATCACCCATAATATTAGAATAAAAAATTATTACATGTTCAATTAAAACAAATTATGTAGTTTTTTTTAGTAAACAGAGTGCTTTTGTTATTTTAAATTAGGAACATATATTTTTAATTATTGAAAGTATCTTGTAGAAAGATGTGTTCAATTAAAACAAATTATATAGTTTTTTTTATTAAACAGTGCTTTTGTTATTTTTAATTTGTAACATATATGTTTTATTATTAAAGGTATCTTGTAGAAAGATATTATTGTTATAGAGAATTTTGTCATAGATAGCTCGAAAAAATTCTGCTGTGAGGCTTAGTTCAAAGAAAGACTTTCTTTCAGTTCTTATTTATATATATATTAGTTTTACTGTGTGCTTATTTTTCTTTGTATGTAACTAAATGCTAGTTTTTATATTATTTTTTTGAAAAGAACTTCTGGTTTATTTTTCAGGGTGTAATTTAAAAAATGGGGCTTCTGGTATTCATTTGACTATGTCGAGAGAAGGGAGACCTAGTGGTGAAGCCTATGTTGAGTTTGAAACTGAAGAGGATGCTGAAAAAGGTTTAGATAAAGACAACGAACATTTAGGCAGTCGCTACATCGAAGGTAAGTTATAATTTCCAATTTCTTATTTACTTTATTTGTGTTTTATTATTATTATTTATTTGATGTATTTGTTTTAGTTTTTAGATCTAAGCCTAATGAAATGGAATGGGCTTTACGCAAATGTGGTTTAGATGGTGAAGAGGCCTTTGGTGATGCCTGTGTTAGGCTAAGAGGATTACCATTCGGATGCTCAAAAGAAGAAATTGCTCAATTTTTCACAGGTATTTTCATTATTTTGTTTGTTTGTTTTTTATCCCTGGTGGTAACTATAAGTAAAATGATTTCAAATATCCATTTAATTAATATTATTTGTTAAAAATTTTAAATTTGTTAAAATTGCCCAAACTTGTAAAATTTTATTTATTTTTAAAAAGAGGTTTATAAATTAATGGTCAAATTTTTTTTAATTTTTTTTAATGCAAAATGAAAGCAAGTGTTCACATATTCGATTCCAGATTTTCTCAAATCTCTCTTTTTTTTTCCAGCTTTCTTTTATATGCTAAAATTTATTAATATTTAGTTTTAATCATATTTAGGAATGAATTGCATTTAACTTTTTTACTCCTACTGTTTCTAAGTATTTTGAAGCTAGACTGCAGCATAAATATAAAAGTCATAGGACATAAAGTAAAAAAAGTTGACAATATTGGTGGCAATGGTTAAAATTGTGTTGGTTGTAGCACTTAGCACCATTCCTAGATTTTTTTTTTTTTTTTTTTTACTATCAATACCTGAATAATCATGAATTTAATCTGAATCTAACCTATTTCATTATACATTTTCATCATTAAAAAATTTCATTTAAAGATAAGTATGTTAAATTTAATGATAAATAGTTGCTCTTAAAACAATGGTGTACAGTTTTATTAACCTTCTGAGGGTAAGTCCTGACTTTAAACTTTTATTTGCGGGCTTTACTGCCTCAAGAAACCAGCTTACCCCATATTATTCAATGGGAAAGTAGTGTGTGGCAGGTAAATTTCTAGGGACTCAACCCTTGCAAATACGCTTATACAGTCTACAGTTGTACAGATTTTTCTGATACATGATTTTTAATGCTATCCGAGACTTAATGTTTTACTTCTCATTTCATATCAAGAGTTATGTCAAGCATCTTTCCCCATTAAGCTATCAATGTGTGAGATATATTGTGTATTTTTTTTTCTCTTATCACAAGTTTAAAGTTTATGAGCCTCTTAGGACTGGGCGATGTAAGAAATTTTATATTGTGATATGTCGTTTTTTAGACAGCGCAATATAGCGTATGTTTGAAAATTATTTTTTTTAATCAAAATTGCACAATTTTAAATCAACCAAATAGAAGTAAAATAAACAAAAGAAAATATTCTGAAAAATGCTTCTATAACATTAATAGCATTTCCTAATTTTTCGATTTTAATAATAAGGGTGGATTGATTTAATGCCAATGTCTTAAAGTAAAAACAAGCACGAGCTGTTTTACTTTTTAAATTTCGCAAAAATAACTAAATATGGAATTTTAAAAAAACTATCAAGGTACACTTAAGTACTGAATGTTTTTTCTTTTTTCAATAAAAATTTTTTTTTCATGTTGAGAAAAATAACTGCACTTCGAATAAATTTTTTATTGCACACTTGTCAAAATCTATAAAACTTATCTAAATAAACTTGAAATCTGTAGATCAATAAAGTGTGTGATGTGTTGGCAAATTGAATTATGGTGTTTTATTAGGATATTGTCTTTAAAATTCTGTGTTGTGTTAAACTATTTCTAAGATTAGTTTACTAGGTTTATTGCAGTTTTAGTTCTAAGTAATTTATTCTTATTTAGTTACAACATAGTCACTAACTTACCATTGCATTCTCATTAACAAGACTACAAAAATCCATCCATTTAGCCAATAATATTATAGGAAAATGAAATATAAATTAAGGTAAAGACAGTGTGAAGCCAAGCTATAAAATTAAATTCACATTTCCTCTTTGAGAGAGACTTGTTCGAAACATTTAAGTAATCGTGCAAATTGTGGTGTAGCTTTCGTGGGTATACAAGATTTATGTTGATGAATCCTGGTGAAGTACTGTGAAAAGTTTCAATGACAAGTGTGTTTGTTTATTGTGTGAATGAGGGCTAGCTGTGAATACAGCTTTAACTTAGTAAATACGTGAATACTGCTTAATTTTAGTAAGTATGTGAATTCAGCTTCAACATTAATGTTCCAATGCATTCTGAGATGTTGACACAAATATGATAGGTAGGATGTTACTATATGTGTATAATCGCTAGTTTTTGACTAAGAAAATAATTTTGTTTTTCACTATATATAAGCTACTCTCATTTTTCAGGAGTTGAAATTTTTAAAAAACACTTTCATTTTTTCTGCAGTGCATCAAAAAAATTCAGTGTTCTGATGTTCCAAATGAGTGGGGACTTGTACAAAGTCCCCACTCATAGTCATATTCTATTAAAATATGAAAGGTTTTTATCCTGTTCTTTCAAAAAGTGAGAGAAAGAGCATCATTTCTAGAGTGAATTATCTTTTAAACTTCTGTGATTTCAGAATTTTTTTTGTTAGGCTTTTTATATTATACTGTTACTTTCAAGAAGAAATAAAAAATTTCTAGCTATTTTATTGCTTCAACTCTTTCTTTACTGTTTTTAGTTTAAAATCAATAAATATGAAGATGCAGAATATAACAGTTTTGGTTATAACTATCATTTCAATTTAAATGTTATTACAGTCAGACCTGGATATAAAGTCACTTTTGCAAAGTCCCGGCTCACTGAATAGGAATTCTTTGTTACAGATTATCGGATATATGGTCAAGATTTGAAAATCGTTATCGCTTATAAGGTCATTTTTATCTGAGGCGTAGCATGGTGTCCACCACATGCATAGCAAATTGTTTTCATCATGCTGGTTTTGTGAGTTCTCTGAATACTGTGGATGACGAAAACCAAAGAAGAAGACAATATTCCTCTATCTGTTCTGATGGAAGATTTGAAAAAATCGTGGCCATGCCAATGAAGACGAAGCTGAATATGGTTTGATTGATAAGGAAATTGCCACTACTTCTGAAGCTACGATTTCTGATTGTTTCACAAGTTGTTGACAGTGATCCTGAGACTGTAGCTGTAACCCAACGGAAAGCCTTCAATGCAATAAATGCCATGCGAATTTTTTTTTTTTTTTTACAAACCATGAGGGAGCTGTGGAACATTTTGAGAAGTTACAAAATCTAGAAAACATTGTTCGAAAAATGAAACAAAAAACGAGACAGACCTGCATAAATGATTATTCTGAATAAGGAAAGGTGTAATGTATGTATGTACACTTTGAGGAAATTTGTAAACAGCTTTATTTTAAATAAAATAAAAAATTTAAAATCTAGCTTTCTTTAATTCTCTACTAATTCTGTTAAATATTTATTGACTTAAATATTTAATTTACGGCCGAACGTTTTCTTTTTTCTTACCATTTTTAAAAAATCCTAGTGTGTACTATTTACGTGCTTAGTTATGAACTGCTAATGAATTGGTTAAGAGGTCACCCCGCTTATAAGGTCACTTTTGCAATGTCCCTTAGGGTAACCTTATATCGAGGTCTGACTGTATAATGTTTTTTTAAAAATTTATTGGTTTTGTGGACAAAATAGTAACTTCGATAAGTCATCAAAAATTCTTGGAATTCATGGAAAGTTATAGATTTGAAAATCGTAAATGCAGCTGATCATCCCTTTGCATTGATTGCTGATCCAAGAAACCACTGGTAATTTTATGGTGGTCCGAGTTAAATATTGTCCCTGATCAACAGATCACTATTAATTTCAAGCCATTGTAAATCACCAGATTATTCAGATTGCCTTTGATATTGTTTGTTTTGCATTTAAATATATATTTTGTATATTTCATCAAAATTGTTTATGGTTTAGAAATGGGTGAAAATCCACCTTGGTGAATAATTTAAAAAATGGCTCAAACAAAATTTTCTTTTTTTTTCTATTTATTATCTTTTTTCTATTAATTTTCTTTTTTTCTATTTATTATCTTTTACCTGCGATCAATAAAACTCTCTATCCAAACACGTCGGTAAAGATTCAGTTTAAAAAAAAACATTTCAGGTAGGAGTTTTATTCTTGGTCTTTTCATTACATATTTATATAATTTTTCTAAAATTTTGCAAATTTCTATGATACTTAAAAAATTTTATTTAAGTTACCAAATTCTTAATTATTTAAGGAAAAGAAAACAATTGAATAAAAATGGTTTTAAAAAATTGAAAATAATTTTTTAGCCATTTAGTTTTGCTTTACAAAGTTAATATTTTGATACTTTATCTCAACTATATTAATGAGTCCTAAAATTTCTCTTTAATTTTAAAAATTTGGAATTCTTTTGTTTACTAACAATGTTATCTTCAAATAAATGTGTAGTGGCATGTTTGTAATGTTTTTTAAATAGTAAAAATTTTCGATACTCATCGGGTAATTACTATCCCCTTTAAATATATATCAGATAGAGACAACAATTTCCAAACGATATATATTAGATTTATTTTTTAAACTTAAGTTAATACAATTTGTAAAAATAATTTATTTTTTTTAAGATAAAATCAAGCTTATGGACCCTAATAGAAATGGAACTGTCATTAAACATAACTGCTCTGTAGGGAAGAACATGTTTGTAACCTGGAAATTATATTTTATTAAACTAGAATCTGTAGTTTTTATTTTATTGTCCCTTTTTGTACTTGGAACAGTAATTACACAAAAGTTTGGGACACATACAAAGTGATATATAGAACAAAATCTACTAATTATTTTATGAATATTGATTATGCATATTCAAGTGGACAGTTATATCAAAATATGTATGCATTTATCTCTATAATATACTAAATTACTTTAAAAATTCGGAACTGTGTGCAGGGGTGTCTGACTTTTTTATATTTTATTTTTTTAAAAATATAGTACAAAATGCATCTGTATATTTATTTTTTACTTGAATATTTTAATGAAAAATATTGCTTAAGTATGCAAAAGCTAACGAATTTGGAAAATATTCCTTATATATAATAATTTATAGTGTAATTCTAATTTCTTCACATTCTCAATAGTGGTTATGAAAAGTTCTTCAAAATACTTAACTATCTATTGAAATGCATGATGAATGCTTTTTCACTAATTTTCTCGTTATTTTTACCTTCAGATTGGCACTCTGATACAGTAAGTATCTAACTATAAAAGAAACAAGTTGAAATGGTGTATTAGTAGTAAAAACAAGGAAAATATAAAAAATATTTTTAGCCTACATTTTTTTATTTTTTTCATGCTGTAAAGTTGGTTTTAATAATTTACTGTGTTGATTCTTTTATACTAAAGAAATTCTGTATTAAAATTTATTCTACTTTCATTTTGAAGCATTGTCAACCTTATTTTAGAGTAAAGCATCGCTTGTTAATATTATTTTAAAGAAAAAATATTTTAGTGTCTCTTTATAGGGCTATTTAAATTTGCTCATGTTTTTCCTGATTTTGGTGTTCATTAATCATTTTCTTGTTCTTTTAGCTTTAAGTGATAAGAGGAAACTCTGTTTTAAAGGTTTACTTTAATATATTGCTTGAGTTTATTTGTAGTGTCCTATAATGGGTTGGATTTTAATTTAAAGGGTTGGAGATTGTCCGAAATGGGATTACCCTTCCAACAGACTTCAATGGGAGAAGCACTGGGGAGGCATATGTGCAGTTTGCATCACAGGAGATAGCTGAAAAGGCGATGGGGAAACACAAGGAAAAAATTGGGCACAGGTATTGAAGTGATCGGCCAGAGCAGGACTTTGTCCGTCAACTGGGCTATATTTCTATATTTATTATCAATATATTGTAATTTTTATTGTATTTTTTATTGTTGAGTGGGAATATCAGTGATGGAAATGGGTTTTTGTTTATTTTGAAATTTCTATTGAAGTGGGGTGGTTAGATTTTAATGTTTTGGGGTGTCTTCCTTCCTTTTTAAGTACTATATTTATGTCTCCAAAGTTGGTATATCCAAGATGGGAAAATAATATTTTTAAATTGTACCATTTCCATCACTGTTAATATTTTTTAATTCCTAGTAAATAAATATGTTTGAAAACTAGATTTTGGAGAATAAGCAAATGTCTCACTTTCCTGTAATTTGGAAGTCCTGAATTCGGTTTGTTTTTACAATCAAGTTTTGGCCAAGATTGATTATATATATATATGTTTAGCACTGTGTTGCATTTCATTGTCATTTGTCCAAAAAAAAATGGTTTTATAAATTATAAAAATGTGCTTTGACTCAGTTTTCTGAATATCAATGTTATTTTCTGCCGCAAAAGAAAGGGTGTTTCTTGGGATGTTTACTTTTAATCTATGATTTTTGTGGAGTGTTTAAAAGTTATTTTTAATAAAAGCCTAGTAGATGTTTTAAAAGTTACCTATTTAAAACAGCAATCAGTATTATTAGGATGCAATGATACAGCTGAGCCTGTAGGAACAAATTTCTATGTAATGATCTGCAACAAGACTTCTAAAAATTATAAATGAAATGTTCTGAATGCAAATGTCAAAATTATTTAAAGTATTGATTAGTTTATTTTAAAAACAAAAATTGCTGGGAAAGGTGAACTTTAGCTAATTGAATTAATCATTTTAAATTCTTGCATGATGAAACAAAAACTTATTAGCTGCGTATAAGATCTTGATTACTTGGACAAAAATAGTTGTGTAGGTATGTGAACGTAAATAGTAGTTTTACCCCAAACATAGGTTATTTTGCAGTGGCTTTGATTTCTCTAGGAGGTAAACTAGTTGATTACTTTCTGCTTTTTTTATTGATCGTAAAATATTACTGAGTATTTAAAAAAAATGGGTTAGGATTACTTATTTCCTTTAATTAATAATGACAAAGTCTAATGCTTTTTTTTTTTTTTTTTTTTTTTTTTTTTTTTTTTTTTTTTTTTTTTTGAGATTATGAGGAAAATAAAATGTCTGTAACATTCTTTGAAAACTATGACTGATTTAAAAGTATTGATTTCGTTTTTGTTTATTCTGAAGGTTTTAAAAATACCTTTTTAACTCTTGGTGCGTTAACTTTCGCCTAAACACAATTCCCAAGGCCAAGAGGTATCTCTGTAACCTTCCTTCTCTTTTTATTTGCCTCACCTGATTTAGATTATTATTGCTTGATTCCACTTTGAATAGATTTTAAGTTTCAAGCCGTGTGGCTTATTGTGGCTCTTATTTCAGTAGATTCCACACTTTTAGAGAGATTCCTAAATTCTGATGTTAGTCAAAATCGTAGCAATGATTAATCTCAAATTGCACAATTTTAAAGTATGAAATTGAACCGTAGAATAAATAACTGAATTATATTAGAAGAAAATACTTCGTTTGTTTATGTATTTTCTGAAGATTGATTTAAAAAATAACAAATCTCTAATAATTCAATCCACTTAATTGGCCATTTGAATATTACTTGAACATTTTTAGTGATTTTGGGTTTCTTTCATCCTTGTCAACTAAAATAAGCAAACCTTAAATTTTTTTCTTCTCCTCCTGTGCTTATGTCAGGTGCAATTAACAATAGATTTTTTTTCCCAGCTAAGATATTAAGTCTTACTTGAACTTGCTTATACTGCCCTTTTCAATACCAGCCAAAATAAGTAAATTGCAAACCTCCATCCCTCAGATACTTTTGTATGTAATATTTGAATGGCCTTTAAATTGCAAATTCTAAGCTTTTTAAAAATATTGTTAGTTTATTTTTGTTTATTTACGCTTATTTTTAGTTTATCTAAACATTTTCATACATAATGAAAGATACGTAAGCGTATTATGCATTGTTTTACTTTCAACCTTTATACTTTAATTGTTGTCCTTTAACATTGATCTAATTCAATGTTTGTAGATATATAGAAATCTTCAAAAGCAGCTTGCAAGAAATTCGGAATGCTATGGGCATGGGACCTGTACGAATGAGGGGCATGGGTGGATCTAGCAGACCTAGTCCATATGATAGAAATGATAGGTCTGGTGGTTTTGGTCGTGGAGGACGAGGAGGTAAGAATGCACTTCCAAGTCATGTTATTTTTCATGAATCAAAATATCTGTGTTAATGGATTTTTAAACAATATTGCAGGCCGTCGAGCTGGTGCTCCAACACCGTCTGGATTTGCAATGCGTGGTGGCTTCAATGAAGGTGAAAGAATAAGAGATACTGGTCACAATGTGCATATGAGGGGTCTGCCTTTTAGAGCTGTTGAAAGAGACATATTTGATGTAGGTCATGTTTTATGAAGTTATAAGTTTCTGTTGAATAATCACAGGTTCTGGCCATGACAAATTTATTGCCGTTTAGCAGTACCTTCACAAATTCAAAACGCCGATGAACTTTACAGGAAGTTAAAATTTATTCTAACATACCTTTATTTTTTTAATGAAACATTTTTACTCTCTGTGAAACTTTTTTCTATATGACCCTGTTGGAAAATAACTTTTAGTGCAAGTACTGTTAAATGCCTGTTTTTAAATTAACAATGGACAATGATTTTTATGGGTTTTTGAATTTAGGTGCAATTTTAAGCCCAAAATTTTACAATAGCAAAATAATTTTTGATAATATGGGGAAAAATATATAAAAATTTCCCAGTCATAAATTAATTTTATTCGTAGTGTTAATTTTTGAATATATCTTCTTACTTTACCATATTTTTGTGTTCATTTTTTAATATAATTTTTGATTTTCACAAATAAAGTCTAAATTTTCGCAAAATAGGTACCTCTCATAAAAACCTAGGCAGACTCCTGAGTCAATACTATTAAATTCATTACAAATATAGTTTTCTCTTCTAGTTTTTTTCTCCGTTGAAGCCAGTAGCTGTAAGAATTAAATATGAATCCAGTGGACGATCTTCTGGAGAAGCAGATGCAATGTTTGCCACTCACGAAGATGCTGTCAGGGCAATGAAAAAAGATAAAGAAAAAATTCGTACGTATAAACTGCTCTGACACATTGTGCACTCAAAAATGTTGCTGAATACTAACTGTATTGTTCTATTTCAGAACATCGATACATTGAATTATTCCTGCAGTCTGAACCTGACATGTTCCGACACGACGCACCCTATGGGGGTCCTTCGGGCATGGGGCAGTTCAACAGAGGAGCTCGTCCCTTTGACTCCGAAGAGGGTTATGGTGCCATGGGTCCGGATGATGGATTTGGTGGTCCTGGAATGGGTGATCGTGGCTTTGGCCCTAGTGGAGGTCCTGGTAGAAATTTTGGCTCAGGACCTGATAGAGAATATGATGGATTTGGAGATGGAGCTTCTGCTAGAGGATTTGGTGGAGGTGATAGAGAATTTGGATTTGGTCCAGACAAAGGCTTTTCACCAGCTGCTGGGGAACGAGGTTTTGGTAGCACTACAGACAGATCTTTTAACAGTGGTGTAGCAGATAGAGGTTTTGGGAGAGGAGCTTCCACTCAAGGCTATGGTAACAATGCACCTGACAGAGGTTATGGTGTTGGTGGGCGTCAGTTTAGTGGAGCTGCAGAAAGGCCCTTTGCTGGAGCTGACAGATTTAATGCTGATACTGGAAATGCTGGATATGGAATGTCAAACAATTATAGGAATGGTAACAGAGGAGATGGCTTTGGTAAATTTTATTCTTTAGATATTGCTGCTGACTTGTATGGTTGTAGTTTAAAAAGAGTTAACTTATTCTGGCCTCATAAGATGTGTATATAATAGGCATTTGCTAAACTAAAATCTATCTAATGCATTTTTCGCTAGCCGTGATCCAAGAAAGCCGCTAGAAATTTCCAAAAATCACCTATCACATTTATGTCTAAAAATTCTTGTATATTTTATTTAAGGATATTTCTTTTAGATTAATAAATGTGATTGAAGATAAAAGTAAACCTATACATAATTATTCATTTAAATTATTCTGCATATAATTTATTTAGAATTTCAATATTTTAAAATGTTAATGATTTTACTCGGAATTTTTCAGGATTTTTAAGTTGGGCTCATAATCACCCCTGCATTAGTAAAGTGACTTAATTTTAAGAAAACCTTTTCACAACATCTTATAAGCTTGCAACTGTGCTTAAGCTCTGATATTTATAGTTTTGATGATCTAAATAATGGAAATCTATCTTTCTAGCCAGTGATCGTGGGACTGACTCTGATTTCTTTGGATCAGGAAAGCTGTTTGGCGGCAACAATTACCAATCTGGTGGCAACAATCGTGATTTAAGTATGATGGGTCCCACCACATATCCAGGATTTTAATTTCATCTCTTTAGAAATGAACTTTTATAAAATAGTGTTTTCACTCTTCAACTTTGGCAGTATGACAACATAGCCAATCTGTATTGTAATTTCTCATTTTTCATCTCATTTTGTTTCATCCAAATAGTATATTTGTTTTCTGTTTACTGATGTCTATATATTGGACATATACTAATTGCTTCTGTTATTCATATGTAACTTAGAATAAAAATAACTCTTTATGAGTTGCTTAATTTTTACTATGTTTCTTCTTTTTTTTGTGCCTCAGTTATGCTTAAAATTTGTTTCTAAATTTTAACCAAATGAATATGCTTTGCACATTATTTAATTTATATATAGTCTGTGACTGTCTGAGCTTTCTGCACTAAGCCTCAAATCTTCTGTATTTTTAAAATATGCATTAAATTAAAATTTTGCACTTTTGATCTAGTTATATTTACACATACCTGTGTAATAATTGGCCCTCATGCCTTGCTCAAACTGTGACCTTGTGAATTTTCACTGTGCTTCGTCCTAATAGTACGAGCTGTTAGGCATCTGATAGTACAAAGAAAAT
The DNA here is from genome assembly GCF_043381705.1 of Parasteatoda tepidariorum. NCBI lineage: Eukaryota > Metazoa > Arthropoda > Arachnida > Araneae > Theridiidae > Parasteatoda > Parasteatoda tepidariorum. Next base: position 136,103 of record NC_092210.1, read on the forward strand.
AACTTATTTTTCTACTGTTTCAGATTTATTTGATCTATTTGTGTTGAAATGCATTCCTGTAACTGTACTGTTTGTTTCTTTGAATAAGTATTAAAAAATGAAAACGTGTAAAATCTTGTGAATTTTAAGTAAAATCATCTGTAATTTAAAACTTGAGGGTTTCGGAGATAAGCTGATCTTATAACTAACCTGATGGAGAGCTCAACTCGCAATTGTCTGACTGCACAATAATTCTTAGAAATTTCCATATTTGCTGCAGATATAGAATTCTTTTGTAGTTCTGCACCTGTTGGCTTACCAAAAAATCCCACTTTCTGTTGTTGGGAATAGCTAAGTATGCTATTTCATTAAATCAGCTATTATTGAGTTAACATCAGGGTGCCCACCCACCTTGAAAACCTCGAATTATCATGGAATTTTTTTATGCTGGAAAAATCAGGGAATTTTAAAGAAAAGCTAGAAATTTCTTCTTAGTTTAAATTATGTCATTCATTATACCCACATTTTATAGATGGAAATGTATCTTCAAACGGTTAAAATGTCATCAACTTAGCTATACTTTGCTTGCATCGAAATTTGCTCCATTATTACCCTGTTAAACTAGACTGCCACATAAAATTCTTCCATGGTTGCTAAACAAATGTAGAAACCTTTGATCTCTATGGAGAGTATCGGACTGTGCAATTTAGGAAACACAAAGATTGTGGTGGACGTGGAAGAAGGGGTTAGGATATGCGCTTCTGTTTTTTAATTCTATCCGTGAATTGAATCCATTTATAGCTCAAGTTTGTTCCGATGCTTTGGTGGTAATTTTTTCTATTTTAACAATGTTTCTGTATTTTTAACTTTATAAGATTCTCGTTTTTTTGTAATTTAAAAATAATAGATTTTATATTGCACTCGTTTTTTCTAAAAGCTTTTGTACTCTCATTCAAAGAAGTCTAAATTATTTTCTATAATTAAACCAACCAATCACACATTTTTTGCAATCGCTAGCAGCAATGTTTGTCCACAAATAGTTACAATTGTTCCATTAATGCTAATTTTTTTCTATTTCATTTTAACCTTTCATAATGTATTTTAAAAAAAAGATTTTTGTTTAGTTGTCAGAATATCGAAAGTTTTTGTATTCTGAATCTCTTAAAATAATAATGCAAATTCAAAACATTATTTAAAAATTTGACTTGAGATGTTTTATAAAAAACAACTTGTAAGATAAAATGCAGTACAGCTTTATATTGAAATATAATAACAGTGACTCGCAAAAGTGTTGGTATACTTATGACTTTCATTGAAATAAGACTATCCATTAATTAATATGGATATTTAATAATAAAAAATGTATTCTCATCTTAACAAAACTGTATGGAATATTTTAAAAGCAAAGGAAAAGTTTATTTTTACGAAATCAATCATCAAAAACTTATAAATTTGTAAATATATAGAACTAGTTTTTTTTTTTGTTGGGTTAAATTCGTGCAGGCACTCAATTGCGAATTTATGAATTTTTCCGCAAATTTTATTTTAATCTCTGATATGAAGTCCTTCTTTTAAGCATTTTATCACATATTGCACAGTGCAATAGGACACAATAAACTAATTTAACATATCCGTTACTGATTTACCTCCTATGATGACAAATAATTAAATTTGGTCTTGTCTTATTGCGGCCACGAGCCGTTTTTAAATAAAATATTACGGAGTTTGCAAGCAAAAATTAAAATATGATTTAGCTATCATAATTTTGATACTAAATTGCAAATAAATAACTAAATAAATAAAAAAAAAATTAAAGCAATTGACGATAATTTTCATTCTGAAATCCGAATGCATTTACCTGTTCTAGGACTCGTGGGGTAATATTTTTGTTACTATTTGATTATTGATATCCTAAAAATTAACTTCTGCTTTGTTTTTAAAATACAGTAGAGAACCAATTATCCGGGATGCTCGGGACCATCGCTATCCCGGATATCTGAATTTCCCAGTTTTCTGGATCGACCAAAAAGTGTCGTTAATCGATGTTTTATCGAACCTGAAGTACAAGGAAAGAGTGTAATGCATAAAGTAAGAGAAAAAAGAAAGGTAGAAATACAACATTTAAAAGAATTAAAAAAATTGCAAGTTTAGACAAGAAAATAAAGTTTAAAAAATACAAAATTCTCATATTTATTTTTTAAAAATAATTACAATTCCTAAATTAAATAATATAAACAAAACCAATGATTAAATATCGCAATATATTTCATACCTAATTATACGGGGGGAACGATTAAATAATCGGAAAACTTATTAATCTAAATAAAAACACTTGAAAATTATCGAACCAAAACGATAGTTAAAAAAGGCTAAAACCCAGAACAAGGCAAGATCAACGGAATTAAAAAAAAAAAAAAACCTAATGATAAAATTTATGAATGAAAAGAATTAATTTATTGAGTGCGAAAAGAAAAAAAAATCAAACGTAGTGGAACCAGAAAAACAAAACTGCAATCTGCTTCATAAAATAATCCTATGTTTAAATTAATAAACAATTCTCCTTTTATTTTTTTGTTGATAAAAACAAGATTTTTAATTACAGCAGATGTGATTCCACACCAAGAAAAACTTGCAATTGATACCGCACTTCCAAAGAATGAGAATTTATTCAAAAGAAAAAGATTTTATTTTTATTAGTCGATGTCAAATAAATATATTTTTCTGTTCACTGATATGCATGCAATGCATTTTCCCCACCCCCCTCGTAAATCAAGCAGAAAACGAAATCAGCATGCCACACCCTTGAGTGTGATTGACGGCCTAAAGCAGGGCTGATTGTGCTCCGGAAAAAATCCGGATTTTTCGCTAAACTCAGTTTATTTTATTTGTTTGTAAGGGAGAGCCAGATATTTTATCAGCTTATATTCAAGATTAATATTCATTTTTTTATCAGTAAATAGTTATTATAATCATAAACTCAACAAAGAAAGACATCTTTGTAAATTTTAATTACTTCTCCAAGTCATCATTGGTATGTGTAAAATTTTAAATATATTTTAAGTAAACTAACAGGGTGCGTAGCGTTTTTAAAAAGTGCCCAAAGGTGCTTATTTTTGATTTTCGTTTCTTAAAAGCCCTTAAATGTGAGTTTTTAAAAAGTGCTTAATTTTCCCTTTTTCAAAATGAGATTTTCGCTTCGAATTATGCAAAAAGACGCGGTTCACATTGTTCTATTCAACGTTTTCATAATTAATTCAACCCTAAACTATTTCGGCGTATAGTCACTCCGTGGCGTATGAAAACGCTATTCGTTTTACATCATTGTTTCTCAACGGGGGCGATACCGCCCCCCTGGGGGCGTTGGGAGTATGCTGAGGGGCGGTGAACTTGTTTTGGGCACTAGGGGGGCGTTGGGTATGTTTTGGGCGGTAGAGGGGCGATGAGCATTTTTGACATTCAAATTTAATTTTAAAACTTACAGATAAAATTATTAAATTAAATTTATTTAATAAATGAAATTAATCAAAAATTAATAATAAAGAAAAATAAAGATCAAATTGACATAATACATTAAGATTATTACGCCTTTTGTACCACCGATAAAACGAACTTATACGACACCCTTCCTCCGATCCGAACCAACACAGCGCAGCTCATGAGCCTGTAGTTTTTGCCTCTGATTCATCATAGCTATTTCGCGAATGGCTCTGACTCATTCAAGTCATTTGACAGAAATCGAAGTGTATGAGCTTTCGGTATGAATGTTTGATTTGACTCGTGTTTCTTATGATGATTTTCGTTACCTTCCTTACAGTTTTTTCCCAGTTTCGATTCGATCTCATTGTTTATTTGGCCAGGTATATGCGCGAATTAGTTCTTTACCATAAATTATTTATTAATTTGGAGAAATAATTGATTTTCTTTCATCGCTTGTACTTTGCTGTCACCAACAATCTCGGTTAACAAAAAGAAGTATCATCAATACCGTGCCACGTACTTGAAGTTTAGATTTGTTCAATCGCTATTGAACTCTCAACTGCCCATGTGTTTACTTTGTAACAAAGTTTTATCTAATGAGAAAATGAAATCTTTCCGTTAGCAGGAGCATTTGCAAAAAAGTCATCCTGGCAAACAAAATAAAGATTTGTCATTTTTCGCGAACATCAAAGACAAGTTTCTGAAAGCACCTTAGGTTTCCGGGTTGCTAGCAATCTCATCACAAAAATGCGACGATGGTTTGATAGCTTCTTATAATATATCAAAATTTATTGCTAATTCTGGGAAGGCTCATACTATCGTATCAGAATTGATACTGCCTGTTGTCAAGGAAGTTTTAGAAACAGTTTTACGCCATCCAGCCACATCCAATGTAATCCAAAATATCCCATTAAGCAACGATACAGTGCGGGTTACGAAATGGTGAGATGTCTAAAGATGTTGAAGCTTCTTTAAGCAAACTTTTGATATCCAACGAATTTTTCCTTCAAGTTGAGGAATCAACCTTGCCATTCAATGCAAGCTTTACTGTAGGCGTAGGTCCGGTTCGGAAAGGTAGGAAAAAGTGGTCAAGAGATGCTTTTTGCAAGAAGCTTGATTGTAGATACTAAAAGTAAATCTATTTTTAATACTGTCCAAGATTATTTAACAGAGAAAAATCCTCTTGCGAATATTATGTCGATTGCCACTGATGGAACTCCTGCACTGGTGGATCGACATCGTGGGCTTATCGCCCTTTTGTAAAGGGAAATACCAGATATTTTAGCTGTTCACTGCCTGATTCACAGACAGCATTTAGCGGGAAAAAATATCAGAGACCGTTTGCATCAGTTATTGCAATATGTTATATTTGCTGAGAACAAAATTCGCAGTAATGCTCTCAACGATTGATTATTCAGACAGCTGTGTACAATGAAGAATTCAATCGTTTGCTACTACGCACCGAGATACTCTGACTTTCCAAAGGTGCCTGTCACAATAGGTTTTGGAATCTTTTCGACTCTGTGCTTAAGTTTCTCTAAAACAGAGATGTAGCTCTGAGAGACAGATTGCTAGAATTTAAGAAAGACTTTGGCTGATTTATTTTTAAAATTTAATGGCATAAATTTGCAATTTCATGCCGACGAGCTCAATTTGATCCCTATAAATCAGTCATTTCTGCCTTTCTGAAAAAACTCATTTTGTGGAAGCAGAATTTTGGTTGGAATGAGTTCAGTGAAGCAGGTGAAATTCGCTCTGATGATGCACAAGAATATTGTCAACACTTTTCTGACCGTTTTGTTCCCTGGAAGTCCCTCAATGGGCTATTGGGTCATGCACACTTTTGTGAATATTGAAACAGCAGAGGTTCAGATTTATGAGGAATTGGTCGAACTTTCAACTAAGGAAACTTTGAAGTGATGATCATCTCATAGAATTTTGTCGCCTCTACCCTGGACTGCGGACTATCGTTAAAAAATTGTAATGTCTTCCCTTTCTCCTACCTTGTCGAACGTGGATTCCGTGCTGTTACGGATCTTATCACACAAAAAAGAGAAATCAACTCGAAATTGTGTAACGAGGGTACTTGCGTCTTCACCACACTTAAAGTATTGAACCAAACGTTAAGAAACTAATGTCTCGTTGATACTACTTTTTAGTGTAAAAAAAAAATAATTTGGGTGTGTTTTTAATTATCTAATTAAGAATAAATGATTGATTTTAAGCATAGGTGTTTTTTGTATGTTTTTATTACCGTATATATTTTAATTAGAACAAATAGACTGCGATTACCTGCCGTGAGAAAATTATCGAGTTAATGTACACATTATTTGTTTTGAAAACCAAACAAATGTAACTCTTAATAAATTGCTTATTGACTCTTATAATTCTACACACCTCGCTCCGTCACCATGCTCTAAATAACTGGATTTTCACAAAGGGGGGCGTTGAAATGATTTTTGCTCCTTAAGGGGGCGGTAACGTTAAAAAGGTTGAGAATCTATGTTTTACATGATTCATAATTTTGGACAATTGTCAAAAACAATGCCAAAAGTTTTTTTTTGACATGACGGTTAAAACAAGATAAAACCGTCGATTGTCAAAAACTTTCCAACCCTGCCTAGTTATATTTTTTAAAGTGCTTAAAAATCTTTTTTTGGGTGCTTAAAAGGTGCTTATTTTTTGTTGAATAATTTGACCACGCACCCTGACTAAGAAGTATTGAGAAAAAGGAAAAAACCTTGTTTAAATTTTTTTCTAATTTTCCGATTTAAAAAAAAAAAAATTTTTTTTCCTTACTCAAGAAATTTTCCGGAATTTCGACTTGGGCTCACAATCACCCCTGCTAAAGGAAAAAATAAAACATTCCTGCCTTCAAGGTCACGGAGGAAATGACGTTTCTCTTGGTAAACGGGGAAAAAAATTTCCCCTTCCTTACATTTTCCTCTACTCAACTTCAAGGATGAGTCCAATTTCCGCTTTTTTCGTTCTAGTTTAAAATGGCGGGAAAATCGAGCAAAATTTTTCCCGGTTATCTGGATACCGAATAAATGGTTCTCTACTGTATTCCATGCAGTTTTGCTAAGAAATAGATTATATATCTTATTACCATTGTTAAATTTTAATTAATGAATTTTTATTTCCTATTTCAATAAAAGTTGTAAGTGAACGAACGCTTTTGGGAGTCACAGTAATCATAAAAATCTATTAATATATAATCACCTGAAACGGTTTTATGGGTCATTCTGTTTTTGCTATTTTGTAAGTGCACTTTGAGCAAATACTACTAAAAGTAACTCATTAAAAAAATGTATTCAATAAAAACAATATATTCTACAAGCTTCATATATTATTTTCTCCACATGTCTTAATTTTTTAAAAATTAATGTTGTGCCAAAAAATAAAAATAATCTTGTCAAAATAAATTTTTTTCCAAGATTATATGTTTAAAAAGAAGGACTTTTTGAATGAAATGTTTTACAATGTAGAAGCTTGTACACATCCTTACACTTTATTAAAAAAAAACTGGAAATTTTAAAATTTTTACCTGGAAAAATCAGGGAAATTTGATATCTGATTTGAGTGGCTACCCTGAAGACGCAAGACCGTACTTTTTCTGAATTAACACATTTTTATCAACAAATTCAGACTCTAATATTTTTTTGAAGAAAAAAAATTTGGGGTTTTTAATGCTAGTCTTCTCATTTATTTTTTTTCATAATGAAACAATACACAGGGGTAGCAGCCAGGGCCGGATTTAAGCTTGGCGGGGCCCTTTTAAGTTCAATTCTATTTCTATACACCTAAAGTAAACTGTCGTATTTTTTATTGCTGAATATTAACATTATATTATTAAAAATTTTATAATATTGCTTGATTGTTAAATATATTGATTGTGATGGGACTATAATGTAGAGCCTTTCTATTATTGCACATATTTTTTGAACGAGGAAAAAAACTTAAACTCTTTTTAAGAACATCATAAGTACAGAGTAAAGATTTGGCATGTTAGAAGAACCATTATATGTTTAACAGAGTTTTTTTTTTCCTTGAAATTATGAATACATGTTATTTGGAATTTTAAATGATTTTTTTTTCTTTTCTTTTTTTTGCGAATTTTTTTTTCTAAATTGTGTTTTTTTTCTTTACCGTTACATTTCGCTTTGCTGCTCTATGACTTAGGAACATTAAATTATGAAGGTGTGTCAAAAATAAGCAAGGAGTTAGAAAGAACATAAGAAAATACAATTTGATTATTAGTGTTTTTTTTTATTTTTTATAACCGCGTTGAACAACCGACTTAATTTTGAGTTT
>NC_092210.1:144372-151292 GCF_043381705.1 Parasteatoda tepidariorum
AAAATATTGCTAACTAAAGTTACATATAACTGTAAACAATTCCCTTTCTCATCCCCTGCGATGTTTATATAAACAATAAAAAAAATAGTTCGAAAAACAGAACAAATAATCTGCATACCTTTAACAGAGGTGATTGTGAGTCCAACTCAAAAATCCGGAAAATTTCTTGAGTAAAATCATTGAAGACGCATAATGTCTTTATAAATTTGAATCATTGATATTTTCAAAACATTGAATTCTAACTAAATTATATACAGCATAATTTAAATGAATGATTATGTATAAGTTTATTTTTATCTCTTATCACATTTATTATTCTACCAGAAAAAATATTTACAAATAAAAGATGCCAAGTATAAATTCTAATTCTTCTTGGGCACTACAGCCTATGACAGGACAAGACCGTCTCAATAAGTTTTTGCCATCTTGATCTATTCTGTGCCATGGCATAGTTCTAATATTTTTAAATAAAATATTCAAGAATTTTTATACATAAATGTGATCGATGATTTCTTAAAACTTCTGGACCTAAGATTTCCGGAGCGCAGTTAGAGAAAAGTCCGGAAATCCGTATTTTTTCCAGAGCACAATCACCTCTGCTTTAATTAAAATTATTACCATAAATTAAAATTCTAAAGCAATTTTTAAAAAAAAGAACCTTCCTCTCTAAAATAGAATACTTTTTTATTTGATTTTTACCTTCTTAATCAAAACTTTATTATTACCCTTCACCTTACCTTATTAAGAAAAACTATTGAGTGATATTATTAAATTTCAAATCAGCAATTTATATTAAAAGTTAGAGAAAAACAAATTAATTATGATTATTTTGCTAATATATTCTTTTACAGCCCTCAATAGTGTTGTGGTGATTTTCAACACTCCTCCATAATTTCGAATGGTATCTTTGATTAGTCTAAGAGACATAATAGTATTTTCATGGTGACTCACATTAAGCAATTCTTTATTTATCGAAAAACCTCTCTCAGGAACTTAACAACATATTGATTGATGGGTACAAGTCGATGTCACAGGCATTAATAATCTTAGAAAGATCGATGAGCACTTCAAAAGTCCTGCTTCTGTTTCACGCTGCCATTTTGCCACCCAAAGACGAAATTCTGTTTCGACAACTTTTACGGAATCATTTAAGAGATTCTTATAAAACTCGGCAGTTTCACGAACAGCTATAAGTTCTTCTTCTGTAACAGTTTGACGAGGTAAAAAAACTCGTAGATTAAAAAGTTTCATCACATCTGGGGAAAGTCTGTCTTTTAAATCTGTTAAAATATTATCTAATAAAGGAATTAAAATAGCCTTTCGAAAATTCTTCTGGGGTCTGGTTTGGATGATTATTTCTTTGTGTTTGTCGAGAAACTAAACGTTTTGATCGCAGCTCTACATTTAATTGTTCAGCAACATCTCGAGTTTCAAAAAAATGTTGTTGAAAAACAGTATCGGCCCTTTTTCTTTTATCCTTGAGAATAGTATCAGTTAAAGCGGTTGTGGCCCTTTTTAAGTCCAGGGATGGAGTTTGAAGAAAACGACTGAGCGGTACTGTTGTTCCTGAAATGTAAAACAAAACAATAAATATTATTCACAATAATGATACATTGTAGAATACTAATTTAAAAAAAAAAAAAAAACGAAAATTATCGATTTAAATATCTTGAAGCATAATATCTACCTAAGACATCACAGAGACAAAATGTTAAAATGATAAAATCTGAGTTTTGCAAAACATATAGTAAGGATTGAGCATCTGAAGCTGTTTTAGCATCCTGACAAGTTGAAATTGTTTCCAAAGCCTTACATATCTTGGATAAAGAATCTCCTTGAAACTGCAAATGTCCATCGTGTTTTTCCACCCTACATGTCTCACAAATTCCTTGGAGTGTTGATCAATCTAATGCATCACAAGATGTTAAGTGTCTTTTTCCTGAAGCATTAAAAAATGCAACAACTTTTCACATTGTATCAGATGTGTTACGGATGACAGAAACCTTAGACGACTTCGCTAATGAATAGTTTAAAAGATGGTTATTACGACGGGCAACGTCTTGCATAAATAGCAGTTTTAATTATTTCTTGAACAGTTCCTTTTGTTTCCGAAGCCATGACAGTACAACTATCTATACCAACTCCGACACATTTGATTATGTTTACATTAAAATTCTTGCAAATTTCCAAAACAATATTAGCCAAGGCGATTTCTATCAGTCGAGGTTCTTCATTCAAATCTTTAGATTGAATCATTTTGTATGCATCACAAAATGTGATAAAATCCTCTCTGACCTCTCTCCACTGTAAAAAATAGCGAAAAGATAAACTTAGCTGCTCCTTGTGAGAAATATTGTATCGTCAAAAATGATAGAGAAAATTCCAGCCTGTTTTACCCGATTCAGTATATTTTCCTGTATTTCTAATTTACAGACATCAATAATTTGATTTCGAACTGTTTTACTGATGTAAATAGCATTAGCTGAAGCAGTTTCCAAGTGATACAGTAATTTCGTGTCACCTGCATCAATTCTAAAGCGCAGAACTGCTCTAAAATTTCCATCATTTATCACAGAATCTTTAGTTTTGTTGATATTAGATTGAAAAATATTTCCGTCATCCCTGTGTCCTCGTAAAGATATATTTTGACGACCGCTGAAGATAATTGTATTAATAATTGGTTTTAAACGCTCCCGATTTTCTGTAATTTGAGCCTGTCGATGAGTGTCCAATTGATTAACTATATCAAGTCCAGGTTGATGATACGTCAACAAAATTTTTTTCCTGCTTCAACAGCCAGTTGATGGTACTGGTTTTGTTCATGAACTAAGTTTGCCCTTCTTTCCAAGTAAATCATCAAAGTCCTTTAAAGGTTCTTTAACTAGTCTTTTAAGAGAAGTGTTTGTCTGAAATCCACCACTTAACCCTTTAGCAAATAAAACACAATACTTGCAATAAAGTCCTTGATCTTTGTGAGATAGAACCAGCCAGTGAAATTTTTCCAAGTGGGATCTTTGTGCATATTTTTTAGTTTGTTTTCCTTTTTTATTGACAATACAACAAGGGAGCTTATACTCCGAAGGAGGTGACCAGCAGTGACGTTCGAGTAAAGAAGCTTTTTTAAAATCATTGTCATTTATATAAAATCCAACACCTGAAGAAAATTCAACTTGTTTGCTGCGACTCATTTTTCTTTTCAGCAAAAAAAAAAAAAACATCTGGGAAACTTTCCGCATTTTTATCAGTGGAACTTTCGAAAGCTTCAGTCTCTTTTGAAGATGATGGTTGAGATAAAACGGATGAATCGTTTGTTTTGTCAGTATCACATTTAGATTTTTTATTAAAAAAAAGAGTCAATCGTCCTGACTGAAGGGAAGGAGGATGTTTTCGTTTGTTCTGCGTCTTCGAGGCAGGGTCCTACATTAATAGAGAAATGAATATTTCAGTGATACATGATACTATAGATAATTTTTTTATATTAATCTTTCAAATTAGCAAGAATGAAGTAAAATAATTCAAAAAATAATTAAAAATAAAAATTATAATATTTGAAGGAATCTTTCACAACACAATATATTTTAATTTTGATAAACTTTCTTACAACTGTTCGTATAATGTTCGATAAAAGTGGAGAATTTACAATAAAGTTTGTACAATTTTTAAAACGTAAAAATTATGTACTATAAATATAAAGTAGATTTGTAATAAATGTATGTTTAACTTGAAGTATAGATTCTGAAACCTTAATTAAAGAATATATGAGAAAAGGTAATAATTTCTTTTAAATCAGCTGCTATTTACAGTCAATCAAAAATCTTTAAAAGAAATATTTTCTCCAAATTTAAAAAAAAAAATATTCTTACATATTTCATTGAAGGAAAATCAGTACTTGGTATAAAAGAAGGTGACAATTTTTGACTTGTAAGTTTTTTTTTTTTTTTTTTTTTGCTTAATTCGTTTAAAATTCAGCAGATAAACATATTATTAAAATTCTGTTTTAGGTAACTATTTCATATTAAATTCTAAAAAATTTGTTAAAAAAAATAAACGAATCAGATCATAAAATTACTGTACTTGAAGTATTGGAAAAATTACCCCCTTTTTATAGTTCAATGTTCTTTGTTGAATTAACATTCGAAATATTTTATAATATACAAAGCAATAAAATTTATCTTTGAATTAAAAACAGAGAATCTGGAAACAGGCTGTAGAACCATTATGAAAAATACGTTTATCTTTGAATTAATAAAAGTAATGACCTAAAAAAAATTTGTTCACACAAGGACCACTCAAATAGATAAATTGTACTCAATTCACGGTTTAATTCAATTCTACAGATGGATGACAAAATAATACGAACGCCTGTGAAAAAGTGTGACTTACTTCACACCTGCAGTACAGCCGCGCCACCTGCAACAGAAGTCTGCCACCTAGTGAGCGTGAAGAGGAAGCTATCAGTCTCTCAACATTAGTCACCTGTGTTGCATGAGTTTATCTAACTAGCTTTTATAAGGTGAAATGTCTGACCTGTCAGAATTCCAAAGAGGGATGATTGTTGGGGCGCGTTTAAGTGGAGCATCGGTGACAGAAACAGCAAACCTTTTGGGGTTTGCAAGAAGTACTGTATCAGCCGTTATGACAGCATACATGAAAGAAGGTAAGACGAAGTCTTCAAAGCAAAACAGTGGCCGAAAGTCAAAGCTTGATGATAGGGATAGACGTGTCTTGCAGCGCGTAGTAGCTCGAAAACACAAGCAATCGTTATCCGAGATAACATCAGACATGAACAGTCATCTTCAGGACCCCGTTTCAACAAGAACTGTTCAAAGAGAACTTCATGCAGCGAACATTTATGGGAGAGTGGCAATTCGTAAACCCTTGGTGACAGCAACCAATGCTTTCAAGCGCCGTCAGTGGTGTAGAGGTCACAAAGGCTGGTCCCCACAGCAGTGGCAGCAGGTAATATTGTCCGATGAATCATCCTTCACCTTATTTCAGATCACCGGAAGCGTTTATGCCTGGAGATCACCCAAAGAAGCGTTTGATCCTGAATGCCTCTTACCAACTGTGAAACATGGAGGAGGCTCCATTATGGTTTGGGGTGCGATATCTTAGCGTGGTCTTGAGCCACTAGTACGTCTGCATGGGAGAATCAAATCTAATGACTATCTAAGCGTTCTAGCGGATCAAGTTCATTCTTTTGTACAGACTGTATTCCTTGGAGAGAGACCGATTGCTAGGTGCGTTCAAACATGGTTCGAAGAGCATTGCAATAAAGTTGAGCATCTCGCATGGCCCCCTCAGTATCCGGACTTAAATATTATTGAACATTTGTGGCAATATTTGGAGTCTAAATTTCGTTCCCGATTCCCACCTCCATCAAATCTTTTGGAACTAGAGGCCGCTTTGCAAGAGGAATGGCTTAATATTCCTTTAAACGTTGTCCATGACCTTTATGCATCGATCCCACGTCGTATTAAATCTGTAATTCAGTCAAAGGGTGGTCTAACTCCCTATTAATAAAGATTTTCTGATATTTCACAGGTGTTCGTATTATTTTGTCACCCATCTGTATTTATTGTAATTCACGGTTTAATTTAGTCTATTTATTGTAAATTTAGAATATGCATTTTTCAGATATACTTAGTACTTACCATCTTGAATGTGATAGCTTCGCGTGAATAAGGGAAACTTCCCATACTATCAATGCTGAATCGTAACGATTCCCCTCACCTTTGGAGCTGAAGGTGTAATGCAGGAAAGCTACCATCTAGAGCTCCTGGCGCAGATCATATTTTCTCCGTTAATTATAATCGGACTCGATTTTGCTTTTAAACTTTCTTCAGTTCACAAATTTAGCAGGATTATAATTTATTTTAAAAAAAGTTTATATTTATTTAACAAAAACAATTTTCATTAAAAAATAAAAATTCATTCCCCCCTTGAAAAAAAACTTTTTCGATTTGTTATTTTCTCCACTTGTGTGTATATATATAAAAGCTGTATTATGTATATAAATAAAATTTAAACTACATATATTTACAGTTTTAAGAAAATAAACAAGACACTTGTTTCAGAATTTGTTTTATCTTTATTAAACTAATCTAAAAAAATTCTTTCTGGCTATATATTTTAAGAATATACTTCTCAATAAAATAAAAATCACACAAATAAAATTGCATGCATTTTATACAATAAATAAATATTTGAACAAGTTTATGAAATAAAATAACATAAAATTAAAAAGAGATTAAATTAAATTAAAACCAGACACCATAAATTAGTCACACATTTTGTTACAATTTTAAGTCAGTCTAATCTAATAGGTTCACATAATAAGAAAATAATATACTGAAATCTTCGAAAATGCTTAACTATTTACTTACATTTCGATATTTTGAGGAAAGTGAAGAATCACTGAAAAATATAGAAAGAGAATTAAAATCTTTATCAAAACTGAAAATAAGGAGAAAAAAATCAACAGAAGATATGTTATGCAATGCGCACTTACTTGTTAGGGATAATTGTCAAATTATTATCGTCCGCCATTGATTGATTTCCCGTGTGCTCTCCGTCTTACACACTTCTCCGTCTTACGGGAAGCGCCAGGCAGGATGGTGCCAGATATTAGTTACGAGTTTCGTAAGTTCGGCGCGCTTCAACATTATTTAATGTTTACAATGAAACTATGACGAATTTCGTTTTAATCTTTTGGATTATGATTCTTGAAACAGTGAAGAACATAATAAGATGGGGAAAAAAAAAATCGATTTTTACGACCTACCTAAATGTATATGCCCCCTTAAATAATTTTTAAAATATTTTATTTCTTATTTTATTTCTTTTGTAAACTATTAAAAAAATTATTATTATTTTTTCAATTTGGGGGGGGGGGGCAAGACCCCTATGACCCCCCCCCC
>NC_092210.1:151297-198926 GCF_043381705.1 Parasteatoda tepidariorum
CCCCCCCCCCCCGCTGGATCCGCCACTGCTGTGACATCGATTTGTACCTATAAGTAAATATGTTGTTAAGAATTTTAATAACTCTGCCAGTTAGTTCAGCAACAGCAGAACGTTCCTTTTCAACTCTTCGACGTCTCAAAAATTGGCTTAGAACAACTCAAAATCAAGAACAATTAAATGGACTCGCATTATTAAACATTCATCGAGAAATTGATTTGGATGTTGAAAAAATCATTGACAGATTTGCCATAGTTTCTAAAAAACGCATTACATTTATTATTTAAAGATTTTGAATACTTAAATTATTTTCAGGGATCGCATTCCCCCTAAATTCATAAAACTATGTGCAAACCCTAAAATTTCTAAAAATCTGATAAAATTTTGTTGGTGTTCCTAAAAAATTAGAGTTATAGGCTAAATATAAATAAAAAAGCAATAATCTAAAATTTAAGAATTTAACTACATTAATTAAAACTGTTTTAATTTTGCCTCATGGGAATTCTGATCCTGAGAGAGGTTTTTCGATAAATAAAGCAATGCTTAATGTGAGTCACCATGAGAATACTATTATGTCTCTTAGACTAATCAAAGATACCATTCGAAATTATGGAGGAGTGTTGAAGATCACCACAACACTATTGAGGGCAGTAAAAGAATCTCACAAATCATATCAAGAATATATTAGAAAAATGATCATGATTAATTTGTTTTTCTCTAACTTCTAATATAAATTGCTGATTTGAAATCTAATAATATCACACAATAGTTTTTCTTAATAAAATAAGGTGAAGGGTAATAATAAAGTTTTGATTAAGAAGGTAAAAATCAAATAAAAAAGTCACACTCACAATCACCCCTGTTAAAGGTATGCAGGTTATTTGTTCTGATTTTTCGAACTATTTTTTTTATAGTTTATATAAACATCGCAGGGGATGAGAAAGGGAATTGTCTTTTCTGTGTACTTTAATAGTACATATAAGTATCAGAGATATGAGAATTTAAGTTCTTTAAAGTATATACAATTTAAGACAGTATTATTTTTGTTAATATTTAAGTTGATACAGTTTTTATATGGTATATTTTTACTTCATAAATGATTAAATCATTTTCTGTATACTTAATCTGATATGGATAGGAAAGAAATGAAATTGTGAAATTTTTTAATATATATATCGCTTATAATAATTTTAAGTTCGTAAAGTTTCAGTCAAATATTCCTTAATTTTTTATTTGGCGTTGCATTTTAATTTACGAATTGGTTTGGATTCAAAAAAGTATATTTAATTTTTCCAAGTTGGTGTTAATTTATTTTTTCTCTTGATTTATTCTCACTTTTGCCTGTTCCTGAATTATGCACCTAATTTTTGATAAGTAATATGTTAAGTTGAAATTTCATTTTTACATTTTAGAGATTTCATTCTTGACTTAGTAAAATTTCAGAGATTTATTTTATGGCTTGCAATTATTTATGATATGTATGGATGAATAAGAATAATATTCTGTTATGTAATAAACTACCGTGTGATCTGTTTTTATCCTGGCAAAATCATATATTACCCCAAAAATTTTTTGAAAAAAGTTTGTCAAATTACTCTAAAATTTTAAAAAACTTGGCTGCTACCCCTGTGTGTTGTTCCATTATGAAAAAAAAAAAAATAAATGAGAAGACTAGCATTAAAAACCTCAAATTTTTTTTCTTCAAAAAAATATTTAAGAAAATTTTTTTTGTAAAAAAATTAATTGGGGGGGGGGGATCTGAGTCTATGCCTCCCCCCAGGAAAAATTTCTGGATCCGCCCCTGGTTTTGGAACAACATCGATCGACGTCGTAAGCGAAGTTTTTTCGCGATCGATTACGAGATTCGAGATCGATCGATATAGAGTGCTACTTGGGAATGTGGGGATAGTATTTATCGACAAGGTCAACCTTCATCTATGAAATGGTACCCCATCCTAGAATTGTGATAACATGTCTTATATACTAGTGAATTGTAGTTGTAATTTTGTAGTGGTAGGTACGCTACAGATTAAGCAAAACATGTTATCCCATCAAAATAAAGAGAAACTGTATTCATCAGCAGCATCTGGCATAACGCTGTTGCTCGAGGCAACTCATAATATTTAAAATTCCTGTAATTTGAGGGAAATAGGTACTACTGGTAATACTTTGTTTTTGCACCAACTAGAGACTGAATAGTTCCAAATATAGTTTTTAATTCAGTGCTGGTGGAATGAAAAGCCTTGCATTTCTTTAATAACTTTAAATAGCACTTTTATTTTAGAAGGTTATTTATTTCTATATTATTTTGTTACAAATGTAAGAAAAAATTTTTATTCACTTATTTTTTGATGTATTACTAAACTCAAAATTTACAGAATAGAAATTTTTGAGAAGAATTCTGGAACTATAATGTCAGAATTACTAGAAATACAGAGTTATTTTATAATTGTTATAAGAATTTATAATAATTATTAAAAGAGATAATTTATAATTATAAGAGTTATTTTATAATTTTTTTCAAAATATACAATTTCCCAAGTAGGAAAGCATGAATATCTCAACTGAAAAGCTCTTCTCCTAAAAAAAAATTGTCCGAACATTAAAACAAAACATGATGGATCATACGTAAGTTGGAAACTAATCCTCAGTTCTTATAAAACTCAAAAGTTAGATTAAAAAGTCGAATCTTAAATGTGCTCATTAATGTAGATGATATTTTAATAATATAATAAATTGTGAAATAAGACACTGCAAATTTGAAATTCTGACTCAAATTTGCAGTGGATATGGATGTTAGATGAAAGCCTCAATCGAGAAAATTTGATCGCAATAGTTTAGGTAAGAGGGCAGTCCAAAGTTTGGACCTTAATATGTTAATTTCACTTTTTGCACATTTCGTTGATGCAGGAGAAATATTTAAGCGAACCAAAAGAGTTTTGTACACAATTATAAAATTGGTTAATCTAAAGATTTCACTAATTTTTTTTTTTTAATAATTATTATTTTATTTAAGAACAGTCGAAACATTTTTGAATTGTAATGTATACAAACTTTTACACCTTTTTAAAGCAGGCAATTTTCAAACACAAAATTAGTAAATTAGATCGAATTGTTTCAGAGTTAACAAATTATGAACTTGATTTTTCAAACTATTCCACAAATTTCATTTAAATTTTGTCGTTGAAAATTACATACTTAACAATGTAATACTTTCATTTCAAATTTCCTTCACCAGATAAAATAAATTACGATAATTATTATTTTACATGGAATTATATTCGTATAAATGAATTTTATAATTTTGTGCTAGAACTTTTTGATTCGCTTAGTAATTTCCATAGATAAAGCAAAATACGTAAAAAGAGAAATTATCTTGAAGGGGTCAAAACTTATAATCGCTCTCTTGTAAAAATAATTGTTACCCCATTCCCAAATTTTTCGAAAAATATAAATTTAAAAAAAAAAAAAATTCTGGGAAAATACTTTTTTGTGTCTGATTTCATAGCTTAAAATATCATCAGCTTTATTCATTAACATATAAAATCCTCGAACTATTGAGAATTTGAAAATCCGTTCATTAGATTAGATCAAAAGTTATTTTGAGCACAGTATGCATCAAGGTAAGTCTCCTTGAACATGAAATAAACAAAACACACACTCAGTTAAGTCTCACTCTAAAATCTGTTTAAGGGGCCATTCAAAGAGTACGTACATCCCGAAGGGGGGGGGGAGGAGATTTGCTATTATGTACGGTTTTGTACGATGGGGAGGGGGGGAGGTATTATACAAAGTACGTACTTTATAAACATACACCAAATTTAAATTTGACTTTATCCTACACACTCCTTAAGTAAATATTTAATTTTATTTAAAACATAATTATTTTAATTTTTATGAAAAAGGGGGGTAGACTAATAAAATGTACGTACTCTAAGGGGGGGGGGAGGGGTTTAAAATTTCTCCATTTTTGTGTACGTACTTTTTGAACGGCCCCTAAGTTCAATTAGCAAGTGTAGGCTCCTAATCATGTAATTGATTTAAAAAAAAAAAAGCATATCTATCAAGGAACCCCACTTTTCTGTTCCCACTAAGAAGGACAATTTAGAAGTTTCAAGCTTGTCTTATCTTCAGCATATAGAGGAATAGTATTTTTCGCTGGAAAAAAAAAAGGCAAAAGTACAGGGTCATTTTGTGTTGGGATACCAGCAATATACCACTTTTTTTCTCATTTCCCCGGGATTGAAATAAATAAAACACAATAGCACTGTAGTTTAAACAATGAACACGTGAAAGAACTAATAAATTAAAATGTGTATTTTATAGAAGTTATTTTCATTGGTGTTTTGTGATGCCCCCTTTACCTCATGTGCTTAGTTTGATTAATTGTTAATCCGGCCCTATGCAGGGGGGCTATGAGAGTCTATATGCATGAGATTCGTAAATCGGGCCCTGGTTATAAATTTGACACAGATGAACTTTAATTTTTTATAATAGATTACAAACAGCGTATCTTTACTTTTCAAACTTTAATTTACTACATCGCTGTGTATTCTTCTCGTTATAGCAAGGGTCTGATCTAAGAGACCATGGGCACATCAGGGGCCCCTTAACTTTTAATTTATTTACTTGTTTATTTATGAAGTGTCTTTAAATTATTTAGAACATGAGCAAATTACGATATTTTAGTAAATTTAAGATTATATATTTATTACAATTTTTGCTAATTTGTAATTTTAAGACAATTCTTAATGAAAAAGTCAAAAATAAATTATTCATAACAATAAAGGGGCCCCCAGAAATTATGATAAATCAGGTTCTATAGATTCCACAATTAAGTATAAGAAAAGAAGGGCCGGGATAGTCTGGTTGGTAGGACGTTGTACTCCTGTTCGTGAGAACAGGACAGGAGTACAAATCCAACCGGAGAGACGCCGCATATTAAATGGTGACTGGTGCACGTTAAATCTGTCGGGGTAAAAAAGTCCTCCAAGCTCCCATAACAAATCAATATCTCTAACTTTAGGGGTACTGAATTGGAGATTGATCGTTCTCTGGTTCAGGGAAAAATTATGATCTTTGGATGTATGAATGGATCTGCACGAAGCCGTATTATCGGCCATAGATGTCGCCACTGAAAAACAACATATGCATCCCCTGCCTTAAATTCGCTTGGTTTTTTAAACAGGCTTGCTAGCTTTGGCAATGGAAACACAAGAAAAGAAACAAAATTTTAATTTATTTTCAAATATAACAACAATATTTTCAATATAACATAAAATATACAGATAATATCAGAAGGCTATCAGGATGAAATTGTTTGGTGCAGCTTTATGATGTGCTTCTTTAAATTACCCTTGAGAGAAAAGGTTTTATTGCATACATTGCACTCAAAAGGGCGTTCCAGAGTGTGCTTGCGCACATGTCGTTTCACTTGAGCAACATCATAAGAAACGTAGTCGCAAAAGGAGCATTTGTTTGCTGTGCGGTTCCCAATTAAAAACTTCAAAATTGTACCCTCAGTTTCAGTTGCAAAACCTGGAATTATAACAAACATATTTACATCTCCATATAGCAATAAAATTTACAAATAAAGTCATTATTTTAATATACTAGTATAAATGATAAGCATTTTGATAGATCACAATGTCAGTAAAAATATTTTTTACTAAAAAACTGTACTTTTTTTGTGTCTGTAAAATTATACATATATTTTTAGGGGAAAAAAAAGAGCTATCGCAAGATAATGTAATCACTAGAACGTCAAGTTCTAAGAGAGATATAATAGTTTTAAAATTAATTAATAGGTTCATTATTTAGGTTGCGGAACCCTAAAGAATTAACCTTTTTTCGACGGAACCCTGACTACATAAATAAAGTTTATATTAAGGTAATAGTGAACGTGATAACCTTTGAAACATTGTTTTTAAAATAATTAAAGGAATGAAGATTTTTCGTTTCATCATTAATAATTTTAAATTAGGTTTTGTATCCGACATTTTATTTTTGCAGTCCTTGTGCTATATATCCAGTTTAGTAATTTACTTTTGATGAACACACATAGCTGAAAATGTATTAAATAAGCCGAATTATGGTTTATTTCGAGATGAAAAGTGAAAAGAACTGCTATAAATGTTAAAATTGGTCATTAAGGAATCATATTTCTTTATTAAAGAATTCCATTATTTATTTCATTTAAAAAGAGCGATAGGAAATACTAAAGCAATATTTTATAAATGCTTGTTCTTTTCATAATTTGTCCAATATATTGTTAGATCTTTTAAAAAATGCTACTATTTTTATTTCATTGGTCATCATTTGAAATAATTTCATAAAGGCAATTGAAAGAGTAAATAAATTATGAATAATAGGTTGTATTTAAATTTAATCAGAGGCTAAAAAATTCATCATAGGTTGCAAAAAGTATTAATTCGTGGGGAACTCTAGGGTTCCGTTCATTCCACGAAATCCTAGGGTTCCGTGGAAAGCTATTTGGAAACCTGGTGAATTAGTACATTCATTATACATTTCTAGAAGTGATGGAATTTATATAATTTAAAAACTATATATTGAAAAAAAAATTAGTTCTAAATTTAAAAAAAATTAATATTCAGCACTACAAAATATTATTTGAGCATTTTTTTTTAATATTTTCAAGATTAAATTGGCACCTAAAATTCCAAAACTGTATTAATTTAAACTATTTTTCATTTTTGGGACTGACATGAATGTACCGGTTAAATTCCACCACTGATTTTTGTTAGTACACTGCAAACAAATAGCGCAAAAAAAAAAACTAAAACATTCCATTGCAATTTACGTTTATAAGTTGAGAAGTCAAAAAGTTAAAATGCTATTTATTTTAATAGTACAACTTATAATATACATATAATAGTTTATAAATATATGGAAAAATATATAGCTTATAGATATATAGAATAAGACCATTCTCAAAGCTCAATCACAACATGGTTCAATTTTAACATAAGATCAATCAATGATCTAACTTACCTTTGGTCAGTTGCAACATACATAGTTTTTCTGTATTAAAAATGTTTACAGGAGTGCAATAAAAACATCTGGTAGCTATTTAAGTTAATAAGTTTTTTAATCTTTACAAAAGAATTGGGCACAAAAAAACAGATTAAAATGTACTTAAATATTGGGCACCATCCACTACTTTTAAACAGTATTATTCGTGATCGCAACGCTCGAATATGTCATTTGGTGAGATTACGGTTTCTATATCTTGACCCTTTACTGATCTCCTCTTCTCAGTTGTAATAGGAATTTACTACAATATTTTCCACTTTCTTAAAATTTTTCGTATTTAATTGACAAAAACATTTTTTGAATTTTCACGACGTTTTCTTTTTGATCTATTCAGGGGAAATTGTGAGCTCGACTCAAAAATCCTGAAAATTTCTTGAGTAAAATCATTAATGACGCATTTCAAAAAATGTATGAGTTTATAAATTTAAATCATTGATATTTTCACAATATGAAATTCTAAATAAATTATATGCAGCATAATTTAAATTAATAATTATGTATAAGTTTATTTTTATCAGAAATCACATATATTATTCTACCAGAAAAAATATCTACAGATGAAAGAGATGCCAAGCATAAATTCTAGTTTTTATATTTTTAAATAAAATATACAAGAATTTTTATACATAAATGTGATCCATGATTTTTATTGAAACTTTTGGACCTTGGATTTCCGGATTACAGTTAGAGAAAAATCTAGAGCACAATCTTCTCTGATCTATGTTTAATGTAGTTTTCAGTTCCATATAGTTTCCTAACTCAAAATTTTCAAATCTATTTGAAAATCAAGACAGAAACTAACGTACTTCCTTCTTCTATGACAGTCTACACGAGCTAATAGGGAAAGCATTCGAGGTGTTGCTTTAGGTAGAGAGTACTGTTCTGTGGCCCATTTTGATAACTCTTTTTTAACACTTGGCTTCTTCATTCTATTCTAAATCAGAAATATAATTAACCCTTTCGATTGACTTTTGCATAGTTAAAATTTAATTATGAAAAGTGGTCTCATTTAATGTTGTCATGCATGCTAAAATAAGTCACTGCTCAATAGGGGATGATATCTAATCTAGGACCCAAAGGGTTAAACTTCATAACACTACCATAGTTGCCAACATCAACAGGAAAAAAATCTAGTAGATTTTATAAAATAAAATTTATGATAATTGTTTCATAATGTACTAAATATTTTACTCATAGGGAATTTTAGCAATTATTATAGTCATCAAAATAGAAAAACTGCAATATTTTCCAATTATGATTGACATTTAACCTACTTGAAATGTTATGCATTATGTTTACTCATGATTTCGAATATTAATAGACATTTAATTCATCAAAGATGGTTAAAAAACTTTTTTTTAATTCATTTAAAAAGAAAGTTCTGAATAAAAATAAACTAAACATTTTAGAACAAAATAATGTTTTGAACTGATTTCTATAAATGAGGTTGGCTTCATTATGTATTAGTAATACTTATTTAAATATTCAATCAATTAATGTACAAAAATTACAGTTCAATAGGAATTTTTTTTAGGAAACTTACTCAATTTTAGGGAATTTTCTTAAATATACAAAAACCAGAAGAATCTTAATTTAACCAATAGACCCTATTGGAAAATCCAGAGTAGAGTTGGCAGTTATCATTTTATGAAGTCATGATGTGAAAGATAGCAGTTTTATTATAATCAGTGAAGGCTTTTGATCCAGGTGTGAAGATAACATCTGCTAGTTTGCTGTTGTTAAATTTTTCATTCTTGTCAGCACTAAGTTCAGTGGTTGACAAATTACGTATCATAATTCGAGAGTAGTAGAGCACTAGTTATTAACACAATTATTAAAAATGATTTTCTGCATAATTTGGCTCATTACATTTTATGGTTTTCTGCAAAAAATTTTAACTAGCATAACTATTAGTGGAGATTAGGCTAATTGAATTACACAAAAAAATTACAGAGATCGAGTTTTCTGAAAGATAAATTGTAACAACCACTGCATTTTTGAAAGTGGGAAATCCGTAAGAAAAAGCTATATTTATTCTAAGAAAGTATTTTCTTGAGACTTATTGCATTATTTAATTGAAAAGCTTGGAACAGCTACATTTTCACATGAAACTATTCCTTAGTATTGTTTCACTACATTGATATTGCTTCACAACTATAATTTACAGTAAATAACAGCACAACTAACGGAAACATAACAGGGGTTCTCTTCACCAAAAATGCTATTTAAAAACCCTCTCTTGAACAATTTTGTTAGTTCTAATTATTAAATCCTCAGATCTTATTGTAAAACAAAAATTCTGTCAATGGATCACAAATTTTATGACTATTTATACAATAAAACATGGTTAAGTATATATATACAGTATATCTATATAACATAATTATCCTTGTACCGCATAAACTTAACAATCCCTTAAGCAAATTAAAAACTATAAATTTCATAGATTTTATTTCAAATATTGATTTTTGTGTTTTAAACTATTTAAAAATTATTTTGAAGTATTAATATAAAATAATCTATAAAAAACACAGAATTTAATATAATAAAAAAGTCCCCATGTTTCAAGGTATATATTATAAAGATCTTCTGTATGTATAGATGTGTGTGTGTATGAACATCAGGCAGGCCTTCAGTACTACATGGGACGCTGCTGATTATCATAGCATCTACATAGTATTTTTTTTTTTTTACATCAGACTCAAAAATAAAATCACAGTACCTACAGATTGTTTTTCATTAAAAATGTTTTCTTTTTTTAAAAGGAAGAAATAAATAACGCTACAAAACTACTTAATGTAAAAACGGAAAAATTATTTTTAATTCCTGAATGTACTCAATTACTGTTTGCTTCAGTTCTTTAACAAAAAATTATTTGCTAATCTGCAGATATATGAGCTAAATAAAAGTGATTAGTTTCAAAAATTCCAGGTAACACTCTAATTTATTTCAATTTTGAAAAATAAAAATATTAAAAGACAAGAAAAATTTTAAAAATAAATTCTTAATTTCCAAAAACTCTAGTTGCTTGTATATAGACTGTATAGGAGCTTATCCATTTTTTAAATCTTAATTGTTTTATTTCATTGAATTAAAAGTGCAAAAAAAAATTTTACATTTTTTTTGTTTATAATTTTTATCTCTTTTATAGGTAGGACTGGGCTATAAATCGATATATCGCGACATATCGATTTAACGCTTATATCGGCAAACCGATACAGCAACTTTCATTCCAAGCGATGCATTTGAAATCTGATTTAAGCCGTCGAGTGAAGAAGACGATATAACGATATAGCGATATAGCGATACACGCAAGGACTTTCTCTTACGTTCCGATGCCAACTCGCGCTGTGGAAGACGATATTGTTTCGTTATGTTGAGGCGGCCTTGACTGATGAGCGGTAGAATCAGAATCACTTT
Organism: Parasteatoda tepidariorum; assembly: GCF_043381705.1. NCBI lineage: Eukaryota > Metazoa > Arthropoda > Arachnida > Araneae > Theridiidae > Parasteatoda > Parasteatoda tepidariorum. The sequence continues at coordinate 161,768 of NC_092210.1, forward strand.
TGAGACTTTATATCGTTATATCACATGTTCGTTTTCGCACCTTCGCGATTTGAAATCGTTTCTTGTAGATTATTTTCAATGGGATTAACTTCGTGATCGCCGTCGTAACCTTGTTCTGAACGCAATCTATTATTGAAAAGAATTTATAAAGAAAAGTTTCTTCATTAATTAGGTAAGTTTTTTATTTATTTTCTGACAAAACTTTTTTTATATTTTTAAATGTGAAAATTATCGGAAATCTAATTTAAGGCACCCATAAGGAATTAAATTACAAAGTAAATAAATTTGTTAGGTTATTTTTTTACTTTCTTTTAATTTATTAAAAACCTTTCGGATAAAACTTCTAATAATTTAATGGGCTTCTATTACTGATTTTAAATTTATAAATCTTGAGTTGTTTTTATTTTTAGAAATAAAGTTAAAACAAAACTTATTTTTTGGACATAAGTCAATAAACTTTATTTGTTCAAAAGAATTTGAAAAGTTTGCGAATTTTATTCATTTTTTTTTTTTTTTTTATCAATTACTACTTCGTTTTATTAGAGAGTAAAATCATTATTTTTTTTTAATTTTCGTTTTATATTATTAGTTAATTAGCTAAATATATTACCGAATATCACAATTCTTTTGTTTTTATTTTTAAGAATTTAATTAAGAAACTTTGCCTTACTTTGTTTTTCGTTCATAATTCGGTCATTATTTAATTTAATTTAATTATTTATATGAAATAATAATAAAAATAGTGTTTAAGAAGCATTTTTTTTCTAAAATTTATTTAGCTCTTTGTTTTAAGCATACAAATAATTTTTTAACGAACTTATTTTTTAAATTTTGTTCCTATGCTGTTAGGTAAATATATTGATAAATTTCACTTTTATTTATTTTTTTATTTTTAAACTAAGAAATCTTTTGTTATTTGCGTGATCATTTTTAGAAAATATAACAAAACTTGTGTTTACTTCTTCATTAAGAATTTGAACATTACGATCGAACTTAATAATTCTGTAATTATTTACGCATAATAGTACAAGCAAATATTGATTTGTTAAAAAAAGTTTTTTTTTTTAAAAAAAAAAAATATTTTTAACACTTTGTTTTAAGTGTATAATGAATTTCTTAACAAACTTTTTTTTTAATTTTTTAAATTTTCTTTCAATAATTTCAGCTAGATATCTTTATAAAATTCCCTTTTTATTTTTAAACTGAGAAATCTTTCAGAGAACGAAAATTTTAAGAAATTATTACAAATCTTATGTTTACTTTTTAGTTTAAAATTCGAACATTTTTAATTTTAAACTTCGGCTTTTAGTCAATCTAACTTTTATTTTAATTAAAATATATTTTGAAATTTTAAAATCAGCTTTTGTTTAATAACAATATTTTTTTTCATTAAGGGTGTTTTAGGGGTTAACTTAAATTAAGACTGCTTATACCTTATAAACGATAAAGAAGTGCAAATATTTCATTCTGTATCTACACACATTTTTTCAATAAATATTTTAAGTAAGATTTGTACATCTTAGTCAATTTATTTAATATCTTTCTTTAGCAAAACATATATATTTTCAAATTTATAAATTGATTTAAATCAATATGCGTATGAAGTCTTGATAGAAATCTGACTTTCTGTGCCTTAAAGTAAATGAATCTTTTTTGAAAATTTAAGCGATACATCGCTATATCGCGATGCAAAACTGACGATATATCACGATATATAATTTCTAATATCGCCCAGTCCTATTTATAGGTGGTAGTTTTGATGTACATATGTTAGATCAAGTCTAATTTTTTTCTATAAAGTCGTCTCTGTTTGACAGTGTTAGGGATCACATACAAATTTGAATTTATAATTATGTAACAGATTGATTGTGTAAATTTCGTTGCCAGGTATATAAATATATACAGTTGGACCTCTATTTAACGAAGTCGGTAAATCCCGATAACAAGTTCATTATAGGGAAAATTCGTTAAATAGAAAATCACCTTTTAAAATACTTAAACAACGCAAAACAGGTTTTAAATTCGTAAACACAAGGCATATTTAAAATAGCAATTGATGCACTTTTATCTTGTAAACTATTTATAATATAAATCTTAACCATAAAAGAAATTTACATGGTAAGCAAGAATAGAACAAAACTTTATCCAGTGTTACACTATTGTGCTACATATATTTGCAACCAAAAAAAAAGCTAAATTTATGTATAAAATTATAACTGCATTTTAGACATACATTACCACATGCGTTCTTAAGTTTAATTGCTACTGATAAAATCCGTTAATTTGGACTGATTTTCTTGTTAGAAATGCAAACAAAAAGGGAAAGGGATTTAACTGCCTTCTATAAAATAACTTCTAGAGAAAGCAGTAAATGTTCTGAAATATTTCGGAAAATAGGGAAAGTGGATTGCAATGAAAAGTTCGTTAAATAGAAAATTCACTTCGCTATTTGGAAGTTATTTTATGAAGAAATTTCTAAAATGTTCTTGGTTCCTCGAAAAAATTTGCAAAATGGAAGTTTGTTAAATAGAAGTCCGACTGTATGTATATATATATATATATATATATTTGCATTGGATTTAGAGCATTATCCTGCAATCAGTAACAAGTTTAAACACACAGATTTTAAAAGGCAAGAAAAATAAATGTTTCTAAACTTATTATTAATTATTTTTTATTTTCATGAAATTATGAGACAATAAAACAAAAAATTAAAGCATATTTTGTTATATTTAAAAATACTTTCCTATAACAATGAACAAAACTGACTGAAGATGAATTAAATAAATTACTGTGACAAAACCTCGTTACATTTAAAGTTGAATAATTATTAAAAAAAACAAAACATTTTAGGGTTAATAACTTAAAAATAAATGCAATGGAATATCAGTTAAATTTAGAAATGAAAATTGATAAAGCTTCTTGACTCTGTTGAGTATAATATTTTAAACTCTTAACAGCTATAATTTCAATTCGCGTTAAGCAAACGAGTAAAACAAAAACAGTTTTAGAAGAAGCTACCCAACGAAATTATTTTCAGAAAAATACAAAAATTAACCAAGAAATACTAAACACTTAGCCTTGACTCATTTTGGTGCAGGATTAGGCTTCTTTCAGCAAAATAAATCATTTCTTCGCACATTTAAAGTGATGTCAGGTCATATGTCTCACAAGGTGAGTTTTTAAATTACACTTCAGAGCAAACCGCTTGTTGCATACATTACATACAAAAGGTCGTTCACCAGTATGTTTGCGTATATGTCTTCTTAAAGTATTCAAATCGGGTGATGAGTAATTGCAAAAGGTACACTGATAAAATGAATGATTTCCCAGCAGTCTTTTATTACAGTACATCAAAACCTCACTTTTCGAATATTCTGGAAAGAAAGGATGATCTTATTAATAAATGATTAAAGTTAACAATAGATATTCAAAAAAATCTATTTTGAATTTCCTTACTGCATAATTTCCACAACTTATAAGTATACAAAATTGAATTTTTTTCTTATACCAGGGATCCCCACTTAATTTCAGAAAAAAATTCCCTGACTTTTCCAGATAAATTTCAATGAAAATTAAGAGTGTATTTTCTTCAGAAAACTTTGATTCTTTTATTTGAAATATTAGATTTCCTGTGTTAAAAAATTATTATTAAACGAAGAAAGAAACATCTCAGCTTGACTAAAATGTGAAATTTTTTCAACAAATAATTGTAATAGATGTTAGAATTATTTAACTCGAGTCTCAATAACTGATTACTGTTACTGACGATTTTAAGACTGGATTTTTCCAGGTATGATATAGGAATATTCCAGGTTTCTGTAAAGAAAAATTTCAACTTTCCCTTCAACTTAACTTAAAATACTTAATTCAACTTAAAATAAAATTCCCTGACAATTCCAGGTTTTCCCTGACCAGTGGACACCCTGTCATACATATGTTTAATATACATATAAAATATTTCTTATTTTATACGCATATAAAATATATGTAGGTATTTATTTCATATGTATATAAAATATTTCGAATTTCTTATACATATAAAATATGTTTTTTCTAATACATAGAAATTTAACAAAACCAAGCATTTGAAATAAAATTTACAATATATCATTTACATAATTACACTTAATTAAAACTGAAGTTAGTGCTTTTACATGAAAGAGCACTTATGATACAGCTTGGCAATGAATTTGGCAGGTTGGAGCTTGGCTTGAAAACATCACATTAGCAGCCCTTCTAGCAATGCTAGTCAATTCCATCATTTGTTATTCCTTTTTAATTTATTATAGTGTATTTTTTTTATAAACATAACTACTTTGCCATCATATAACTTTTTAGTGGCATTCTTTAAGCATCTATTTTTGAATATGAGTTATTAATATTGCAAAAATAGTTTATAAAGAATAAATATTTATTGATTCACATATCACTATAGTTTCACAAACTTTGACTAATTAGTTGGATTGTGACTTTCAATTTTGGCAATGTTCTGTTTTACATTTGGGAAACACAGCCTTATGATGTAGAAGTACCAAACCGTTATCAGTAAACATGCTATCAACTTCTGCAAACTTTTAACCTCTATTAGTCAGCAATAGTGTTGGGCGAAAGGAATGATCAAAGTTATTCGAATCAATATAATCATTTCACTTCGATGATTCGAATCAGTGATTGGTTCGATAATGAAATTTATAAAAATGATTTACCTATTATAAAATTGACTTTAAAATATTAAAAAAAATTTTTTTTGGCAGTATTTTTATACCTCAATAACATTTTATTGTCTTCTAAAAAAATTCATTATAATTATTCCTCGTACAGTAGGAAACCGATTATCCGGAACGATCGGGACCATCGCTATTCCGGATAACTGATTTTTCCGGTTTTCTGAATCGCTACAAAAAGTCGTTTTTTTTATTGTTAAACCCAACTATAAAAAAAAATATTTGGAAATAATCTTGAAAAAACGAAGTAATACACTAATGATTATTTCCAAAATGATGCTAGGGTAAATATCTTTCAAAAAAGAAAGAAAAATCCTAAAATCTTATGAGGAAAAAAAAATTTTTTTTTAAAAAAAATAGCGGGAAAATTTATTAAATTTCGTTCCGGTTTTTTGGTTTTCCGGTTTTCTGATTTCCGGATAACGGGTTCTGTACTGTATTTGCCTTTCTGTTGAAGAGATGATTCAAAATTATCTTTCTTATTTTGATACAAGTATAGTGCAAAAAAAGTTAAGATTAGACTCTGCTCGGTGCATCCACTAAACCCAGAATTGCTTTTGGGATTCTTTTTTAATAGCTTCTTTCGATGAATAGTGAAAAGTTTCTTTTTCATGCATCCCGTGAAACCTTATATTCATATACTTTTTGGTGGGCCAAAATTTTTTTTTTTGCTTAAGTGTTTGCATAAGTACATTATTTATACATTATAAATGCTATAAATACTTTTAACTATGAAAGAAATGCTTTATTTATTTATTATCTGAATTAATCGAATTCTTTAATTGTAAAATCTTAAGTCTCTAATAATGAATGCGTAAGGATCTCTGAGGTCTTACAAGAAATTTTTAACTGTATATGACATAGCATAGCAAACAAAACTAACTGAAATTTAAGAAACAATTATTCATTGTAATTTAAATCCATTTCAATAAAATCAAGTGATTCGAACAAGTTCAGTTCAGTGAATCATCGCATCAGTAAGCAACTCCAGTCAGCAATCATGCAGAATTATGTCTTTTCAGCTAAAATGATTGGCTTCAAATGGTTAAATTGCTTTTAAATGTATTTGGTGTAATACCTCTTCAGAGAAGAAAGAGAGAGAATGAAGTGATTAACTAAAAAATTATAAAAAAATATTGACCATTTAATTCTATAATTGAACAAGAGATCAAATCGCGAGAATGTGATGAGGAGATTTGTCCTGTCATTTAGTAGAACAGATAACAGCAGTTAAAATTTGTCACCCAGTGAAGTAATGCAAAGAAGAATTAATTGCAAATGCGGATAATTTTTGAGAAATCATCTACAGATTCACAATTGTAACTCATCACAAATAGTTTTAAAAATGCATCTAAGTATCAGACAGGCTCAGAATTGTAGCAGAAAATATCTTAATAGTACAACGTTAGAGCTTTTTTTACCAGTTGCATTTAGTTTAAAATTCTTGAAATCAAAGTTTCTTAACTCAATTAAGGGCCAATAAGGCAAGTCATTTGAATTAGTGACATAATTTTTACAAATACAAAATTTCATCACTTGTACAATTTTTTGACCTGTTTGTTTCTGATCATTTTCATACTTTCTCCATAAAAAGTATTAAACCTAAATCTATTTAAATATAAATAAAATTTATATTAAATCTTATACAGTTATTTATCTGTCAACTGGCCGGTTTAGAATCACTAACACTATTTTAAATTATAATACCTTGGTCATTGGCTTCATTTTTAGTGAAATATGCTGGCAGTAGAATTGATACAGTACGCAGGCTTTTTACTTTTTAACAAACTTTAAAAGACTTAACTTTTGCAATACATAAAAAAATAGCAGAAATAAACTAATTCTAAAATATATAAACTATTGAAGAAAACGAAAAAATAAAGAAAAATGTTTTTAATCAAAAAACAAGTGGGGTTAGGCTATTCTCTTATGTACCTCTTCCACTACAACTCTGGTCAAGCTTATTTTCAGGGATTGTTCAACTAGGAATTGTTTGGCTGGCAATCAGCAAGTTCGCTATGATCAAATCAATTGGTATTGAAAAAACGCTTAGATATTTTTTCACACATATCAAATTCGATAAGTGATAGTTCTTGAATTTTCCTTGATAGTCCTATGCATCAGACTATTTTAAGGAGGCATGTTTTAACATAACATGTGTTTTCAAATTGCACTTCAAAGAAAATCTCCTATTGCATATATGACAAACATAAGGTTGTTCCCCAGTATGTTTGCGTACATGTCTTCGTACAGTATTTAAATACAGAGAAAAATAGTTGCAGGTAGTGCATTGATAAAATGAGGTGCCTTCAATCATAACTTTTGTCACTAATGGTGGTGTTTCCATTCTGGTTGATGCTTCTAAAAAAAAGTAGATTACATTAATATATATACATACATAAATCACAACTTACAGGTTTGAAAAATCACAGAAAACTTGAAGTATTAGACATTCAAAAAATGTTTACATGGAAAAAAAAAGGTGACATTACAAATGCCACATTTTCCTCTTTATAAATTATTTTCAAAGTAGAAATGTTAAAATACTTTAAAAAAAAATGCAATGTAGTTTAAACCTACACAAATTTTTATAGAAAATGGGAAATATTTGAAAATGAAAAGCTTTTTAGTTATAAATCAGGGTGCCTAGACAAATTTTTCAACAAAAAATTAGCACCTTTTAAGCACTTTTCAAGCACTCAAAAAATATTTTTAAGCACTTTGAAAAATATCATAATTGGACAGGGTTGCCAAGTTTTGGACAATTTATGGTTTTATTTACAGTGACGAAGACGATGGCGCGTCACAGACGATGAAATTAACAAGAGAAATGAAATTTTCTATCACTAATAGAGAAAAAGAATTGACAATGTTTAGTTGATCCCCGTAATCAGCAAAAATTCGTGAGATTTTTCGATTCCATTACGCAGGGCGGAAAATGAAGTCTGAAATTGAGAATCTCTTGCAAAATGCAGCAGGGTTGCACATGAGAGTAAAAAATCCTTACCACTGAATCCAGCTCAGTATACGCAAGTATTTCATCAAACATGCAAAACAAATGGTGCTTTCATACACTACAGACCGGCGATACGTGGAAATAGATTGGATTGTTAATTGTGAAAACGTTGAATAGGACAATGTCTTTTTACATAATAAGTGGCGAAAAGTTTTACATAATACGTGGTAAAGAATAATATCACATTTCGGAAAAGGGAAAATGAAGCACTTTTTAAAAACATCCATAGAAAAAAGCACCTTTAAGGGCTTCTAAAAGACGAAAATAAGCACCTTTAAAAACGCTACGCACCATGTATAAGTATATTAACAAAGAGTCTAATAATAAATGTCATAAGATATCTTAACATAACAGTTTAATTAAATTTTTTTCCTTTTAATTTAGACAAAGTAAATAGTGAGTGAGTTCTCTTTCAAGCGTCCAATCTATTACTCAGCTGGTTATTTATTGATTATTGGTTTTTCCTCTTATAGGATCATAGACCAGAACAATATAGACCTATAACAATATCATAGACCCTTTAACAATAATATAGTTGACCTAATTGCAATTAAAGGCATCTTAATAAAATTAGTTTACATTCTCCAAGTGTCACCTTCTGGCGTCTATCATTATAATACAGCCAGGGACCACGGAACTTGGGGGGGGGGAAGCAGAGGAGGATTTAGCCCCCTCACATTTAATAGATTATGAGACACAGCCCCTTTTAAGATTACAATTTTTCCCTCAATATTTGTCGATAGAAATTTACAATTAAAAAGAAATAGATATAATTTTATTGTGTTTAAATTAAAAAAATAAAACCCCTTACTCTTCCCTCCTCCTGTTCATACCTGCCAACGTTGAAGAAATAAAATAACAGATATTTTACCAGCAAAATTTTTTAGGCTACGCGTAAAGTTTTGATACAGCATGCATAATCATGTCAGTCAAAAAGAGAAATTCTAAATTGGAAATAATATAAGCAGTTACTTAAAGCAAAGTAAAAAATGAATCTTAATCTAAAGAAGATTTTTTAAAACCATTATTTATTACTTAAATTACAAACACTCAATATACTGTAGTACTGGCAATAACACTATCTGTTGAGGAATAAGAGAAGTATTTTTGCCATCAGCGGATATTTTATCGCCAAATTTTTTCTACTTCAATTTTTTCAGCAAATACGGAGGAATTTGAGAATATACGGGTAAACAGGAGATAGTCGTAAAATACAGGAGTCTTCGTTAAAAAACAGGAGACTTGGCAAGTATGCTTCCCTCCCCCTGTAGAGGAAACATACGTCCCTATTGCTGACTGATGGGAATATTCTTGGTTTTAAGTGTCACATTGAAACAGAATAGAAAGAAGAAAAAAAATACTGTTAAATGAGAGAGAAATAATTTATAGGTAAAATTTAAAAACAATTCAAATTATGAAGTTAAAATTGCAAATTCGAATTCTTCATTGCCATTTTGTAAGGTTCAAACAACTTGGACCAGGTTAATACTAATATATATCATAACTGGGGGGAGAGAGCCCCCCCCACTCATGTGATGCTTCCGCAGTTACTGTAATCAAACTATTTGGATGTTAAAAATCTTATTCATATTTTTAGGTAGGAAGTTCAAATTAAATTTTATTTTATCCTTTTAAAGAAAGCAAGTTCCTTTTGCAGAGCCATTGGAATAGGAGAAAAAGTGTATTCATAACACTGACTTACAAAGCACTTATTAGGTGATAGCTTAAGATGGTTTAAAAGTACAGTCGAACCTCATTAACGTAAAATTGGTGGGACTATCATAATTATTTATGTTAACCAGATTTCATCTTATTTGATACATGATGTAAACAATTTATTACATACTATTAATCCATATTATGTACAACGTTTACGTTCCTAAACAATACTATTATAAACCAAACAAATTAAAATAAGCTTAACATTTTTAATAATTTTAGTTAACTATTTTATTTATTTGCCCATTTGCTACTTCTAACAAATGAAAAAAATAGAAAAAGCATTCCTCAAAATGAATAATTGGCACTTTATTCACTTGCTTCTTATCTGTGTTGTGTCCAGTTTTCTTTCACGTTAAGTGATAATAAACTTGGAAATTTCACGTTAAACATGTAAAATACAATAATAATTGATTGCTGACTCGCGGGACCAAACCTGTGTTTCACGCCAAGCAATTTACCGTTAACGAGGAACGACCATATCAAGAATTAGACAGAAAGACGGTCGTCTGATTTCTCAATGCGAGGAATACTTAAACTTTCAAAATTTACAGACAAGTTTGAGAAATAAGTGATTGGATGCTTGGAAGGTGAAATTTCTGCATTCATGAAAATACAAGACCACTGAGGTAGACACACAAAAATGCCTTACAGAGTTGCTGAGAACAGCTTAGACCTCGCCATGAGAGACTTTTAGCTCTTCAAGCACATGAAATCCTTGGTGGCAAGTAGCTATGGATCTGCATACCTGCCAACATTGGAGAAGTAAAATAATGGAGATTTTACTAATCGACCCAATTTTGGGATAACGACTACTGGAATTCAACTTCGTAGCCTTGTAATTTTGAACACAATCCAGATAACACGGGAACTCCTGGATCAAGTACTGGGTGAAATTTGCCTTTGTGGAGGACTTTTTTATGGAACTAACCCGCATTTGAGTTACATGGTGAGGAAAAAAACGAAACCTCCCATGGTTAGCCTGACAACAAGGGGACTCTAACCCGTGATATGTCTAATGCTGAGGATATTTTATGTCAGCACTGTGGTCGGTGCACGCTGGATGTAGAATTCGCATCGACCAGTCATCGCTGGGATTCGAACCTGGGTTCACCTCATTAAGGTGAACGTGCCATCCCCTGAGCCTTCACGGCTCAACTTAAACAATTCTGATAACACTTAACATACTGCAGTACTGGCAATAGCACCATCTGTAGAGGAATATTTTCACCATTAATGAATATTTTACTATCAATTTTTTTAAAATTTCTTCAACAAATATGGAGAAATTTGAGAATATACAGGTAAACAGGAGATAATCGTAAAATACAGGAGTCTTAGTTAAAAAACAGGAGACTTTGCAGGTATGGATCTGTTGCCTAATGGTTTAATATTGTACATTCATTCAACCAAACCTGAAACAATAAATGCCCAAATACTAGTTGTAAGGTTATCTCCAATTGTTTGTTTTCTTTTTTGTGTTGCTACACTCAACTTACTTTTTCGATTACTGTCATATTTGTAATTTTATTTCAAATCACATTTTGTTTACTTTTTAGCAATAGTTTTATTACTTTCCAGTAATCTTGCAAAATAAAATTTATTAATTTCCAAAAGGAATAACACACAAGCAGATTTGAAGAAAAAACACAAAATAGATTAGAATGACAGGAGAATAAAATATAGATTAATAACATAATCAAATAAAATATTAACTAAATAAAAATATTAATAATATTTAATTCATTATATCTATTAAATATCATTTTGAAACACAATTTAATGTAAATTTTCTCATTATACTTCAAATGATTTTAAACAGGTATTTAATATATTATTTTCGCAATTCAAACACATATCATGGTTAGCAAGTAGTGTTTCTAAAAATGCAGATAATACACATTAATTAAAATTTAATTACTTTTTTATTCTTATAATAGTTTATTAATTCATGAGTATTCCTATAACTTATTAAAATGCAAACATTTCAACTTTATACTATAAATGAATTTATTAGAAATATTTCTTGCATAGCCTCTTAACAAAATATACAATTAGCGAATATTTTACATAGAATATTCAAACCTTCATTTTTTAAAACCAATGGCTGAAATTTAAACATAAAATTATTCTTAACTACAAAATATGTAACAATTTTCAGACTATTATCAAGAATAATTAAAATTTAGTTAAGTCTTAAAACTAACAGTCAAGATTTTTAATTACAAATGAAAATGTACGAAAACTAATCGTCAGTAAAAAAGTTCCTTTCATTCCATTTTTACAGTTTGTTTAATTACTATTTTTAAATAAAAACATTCTTTAACTAGATTTTTACGATCCAAAAGCCACACATTCTCAACACAATGATGCTGAAGAAAAAAAGAATTTTGCTAATGACTGTATTAAAATTCAATCAAGAATTTATATATATAAATTGAATGATATTGTTAATATACAAAATCTACTATGATAGTGTTCTCAATTTATCGCTGGCAATTCTTATACAGAGAAAGTTTTTAATGTACTCTTTATACATATGTTCCTATCTTAGTCTTTAAATTTTTATAATACAGTCGAACTTCATTAACCTGAAACTGCTTAACATGAAATGAATGATTGGTCCCGTGAAACAGCAATCAATTATTGTTGTACTTTACATGCTTAACATGAAATTTTCAAGCTGATTATTGCTTAACATGAAAAGAGAAGGGACAGATAATAAGCACGTGAATAAAATCCCACTCATTCATTTTGAATAATGCTATTTCTATTTCTTCCTTTGTTAGAAGTAGCAGATGGGCAAATAAATAAAATAATAAAATAGTTAAAACTTTTAAGCTTATTTTGATTTGTTTGGTTCATGATAGTATTGTATGTATACATTAATACAGTTCATAACATGTATTAATAATACTTAAGTTGTTTTCATGATGTATCGGATAGAATAAAATTCGGTTAACATGAAATAATTATGATAGTCCCGCCAATTCCACGTTAGCGAGGTTTGACTGTATTAATGGTTCAGTTTTTTCCAGCATCACACATCCGAATAATGACTATATAACATAACAATCATTACAAGTAAACCAGTTACCTTGTCTAAAATTATTTACTGTTTAAAATTATTGGGGTTTAAATCCCTATCTAAGGGAGAAAACACAAAGGCATCTTATTTGCTTTAATTAAGCTAATCACAATAAAAAGAAAGATCCACAGGTATTGCAGAGTCTTATATATACACGTTCATTTTTTGAAGCAATATAAAAAAACAATATATATATAAGGTGGCACTCAGAGAAAACCCTGCATTTTGAAATCTTGGACAATTTACCAAATCTTATACATTCTAACATGAATTATACCAAAGAAACATGTGTTATCATATGGTCTTTCAGAGTACTCCTTCTGGAAAATCCCTTTTTACACAAGGGGCAAACATATGGACGTTCACCAGTATGTATTCTAATGTGTCTTCTCATATCATTTAAATGTGATGTAGAATAGTTGCACAAATTGCATCGACGTAAGACTCTGCCTTTCCCCATTGCAACTTCTGTACAGTGATGTAATGATTCAGTATTTCCTGAAATAACAGTAAGAATTATAAAACTTGTAATTTCTTTAAAAGACAAATCAATGGAAAAGAATTATTTGTATTTAAATAGGAAATGTAGTGTATCTACCACTACAAAAATATAATTCCAATTCACTAGTATATAAGACATGTTAACTTGAGTCTATGTTGAGGTACCTTATCATAGATGAAGGTTGACTTTGTCTATAACAACTCTACCCACATTAGCAGGGGTCTGTCCAGACATTTTGTGAAAGGTCCTGTTTTTGTAAAATTGTGAAAAAAACTATTAATAATTTGTGAATAAAAAATAAGCGTTAAGTCACATTCTTTCAACCAGGGTAGTGTTTTTGTGAATTTGTGCAGATAGGGTCCTGCTATTTCAAAAACTGCTAAAAACCTTTTCAAGTTTTTAAATTGAAAATAGATACAAGATTCTGCTCAACAATTGCTGCTACTAAATTAGAGATGCAACACACAAATATTTGGTATTTAGCCTATACTGCTAAACCCAGAATATTCAATTCGGACGAATAATGGAAACAAAATCACTCACATTTTTAATAATTTCAATTGACATATTTTAAATAACACAACTTAGTAATGTATCACTTTTAATGCGTTACACATTAAGTTAACTTAAACAATTCTTAAATTTTTAATATTTTATTTAAAAAATTGCCAGAAATTAATTTTTATTTACATAATATTCTATTATTTAATTTTATGAATAAATATGAATTGATCAATTATTAATTCACAAAAAAAATTATGATTTAATATTAATAAGAAAGCACACACAATGTTTGTAAAAGTAGAAATATTTTCTTAGAATACATTTGGAATTTAAACTTAGGGAAACTTAGTTTGTCTCGAACCGTCTTTATCTCCCCCCCCCNCCCCCCCCCCCCGGGTTTATTTGATTAACAAAACAATAATGAGGATAAATAAATCTGTGAAGGGTCGGATTAAAAGATAAATATTTTGTGAAGGGTCCGCTAACGGACCCAAATTTTTTCTAAATAGACCCCTGATTAGTGACCTTTGGAAGTTATGTGAACACGCCTACCTTGGCAGAAACGCCCACTACGATGTGAACATGCCTACTTCGATGGTCCACATTGAGCAGTTGACTAGCTACTTGTGATTGTGACATTATCCTCCTCATGCTGTTGCTTCTCAGTCTCAATCACACACAACATATACACTCCACAGCTGAAGGCAACACAGGAGCGACCATGACCGTGAACTCAATACAGGTCTCACGATCAGCACTCAAAGAGTACGGTGAACTTAATACAGCTCTCACGATCAGCACTCAGAGTACGGTGATTTTAATACAGCTCTCACGATCAGCACTCAGAGTACGGTGATCTTAATACAGCTCTCCCGGCTTCTCACAAAACAGCAATGAATCAATTAGTGGTATCTGTTCATCGAAGTCAATCACAGATATAATTCTGGTGGAGAGAACTGTAGTGTATCTACCACTACAAAACTAGTATATAAGACATGTTAACTCGATTCTATGATAAGCTACCTTATCATAGATGAAGGTTGACATTGTCGATAACAACTCTCCTCACAGGAAACAATAGGTAAGACTCTGCCCTTATTGCAACTTCTGTACTGCGACGTAATGATTTAATATTTCCTGAAATAACAGTAAGAATTATAAAACTTGAAATTTTTCTAAAAAGACAAATTATTGGAAAAGATTTATTTGTGCTTAATCAGCTTTCACTAAATAAGAAACAATATCGATAATTTGAAGATTTAGAATTTTTCTGGCTCATTTTGAAAAATAAGTTGGAAAAAAGGGTAAAATTAAAAATGAGTTTATCATTAATTTGAAGTCAAATTTCACTTCACTCAAAAACTTCTCTGTAATTTTACTTTAATCATTAGTAAACATTTTAAAAACTTGTACTTGCTATTCATAATATTAGTATTATTAATACATTGTTTCTTTGGAAATTCACTTGGGAATCCTGAAAATTTTAATTCATTACTTTGGAATTTTTACTGCTTCGGAATTTGCTAAAACAGGATTTGACTGTATTTCTAAGTTTGCCTTCTGAGCTTTCCCAGCAAATTAAGAATTTAAGCAAAAAAAGCTGTTTTTAAGTACTTAATAAGGACAAAATTTTTATTTAAGCAAAATAATTTGTATTCTCAAGTCACTATTAAATAATGAAAACAAATAACTCATCATAAATATATAAAAAAGAGTAAAATTATTAGTAAAAGGTATAAAAAATAGAGAGGTTTAATACTGCTGTAAAAAAGTCACAATAAGTTTTGAGGAAAAATTTAAATTTTAAAGCTTTAAAAATTAACATTTAGTTATTTAAATATCTTTCCGATTCAACTGTTAGAATTCATTTACATATTTTAACTGTTAGGTGTGTGCATTTATGGCACAGTAAGCTTCTTTTATCAGCAAATTCTTCCCTGCATTTTTGGTATAGATATGGGCACTTTACACACTACTACTTACAGATTACACACTTTCTAATTTCCAACAAAATTTTCATACAGAAAGGCAATGAGCTAGCAACTTTTGAAATAGTTGTAAAAATTAGTAATAATTTATAATTCCATATTGCGCACAAATAATAAAAGCTTCTATTAAGATAAAAAGTAAGTAAATTAAATACACCTTTCCATAGTAAATTGTAATTTCCAATAAAAATTCTTATACAGAAAGGCAATGAGCTAGCAACTTTTGAAACAGCTATAAAAATCAGCAATAATTTATAATTCCATATTACATACTAATAATAAAAGCCACTGTTAAGATAAAAAGTAAATAATATAAATTAAATACATCTCCTTTCTTTGACTTGGATTGTTTATTTCTGGTAAATGATAGTTAAAGATGTAGACAGATTAAGCCCTCAAGTAAACATTTTAAGCCCTCAAGTGAGCATGAATTGATAAGTCAAATAAATTGATAATAGTGGCTCTAGTCAGAACTCGGAGGGGAGGTTGAAATAAAGAAAAGCTTAGGGCCAAATATTTTTATTAATATCAAATAGCACACAGACAAACATAAATTTAAATAATTATGAGACGGGAATAAAAGGAGAATCCAGGTGGTGCTTTGGTTGCTCTATAATTATGATTTATTATGTAAATTACTCAGGGGCAAAAGTGCTCAAATCCCAGCGATGGCTCGTATTGAAAACAAAGAACTCTTTTCTTAATTATATTAGCCGTTATAAAATGCTCGAGAGATTTTTCGGTTCGATATCAGAGAATGGAAAATGAAGCCTGAAATAGAGAATATCTTGCAAAATGCAGCAGAGTTGCACATGAGAGTGCAATAATCTCCCTGAACCCAACTGAGTAGACGCACATGCAGACTCCTAAGTATTTCATCAAACTTGTAAAACGATTGACGCTTTCAAACCCAATGGACCGACAGTATTCCAAAATAGATTGTAGTTGAATGAATTGTGAAAATGTTGAATAGAACAATGTGAAAAGCTCACCTTTGCATAATATGTGACGAAAATCGCCATGGTAAAAAAAAAATCTCATTTCGGAAAAGGGAAAATTAAGCACTTTTTAAAAACATCCCATGAATAAAGCACCTTTAAGGGCTTTTAAAAAACGAAAATCAAAAATAAACACTTTTAAGAACTTTTTAAAAACGCTACGCACCATGTGCTTGATCTAAGAGTTTGGTTGAAAATTACAAGGGCAAGGAAAATATCGATATCTGCAAACTCAAATATATATCGGCCATTCAATGTTACTTATAGAAAATATAAATCCTCAAAGTTGGTAGCCCATTTATTTACCCAAATACTGCCTTCAATAAATTATAAGAATATAAGATAAAATTAAAGACTAGTCG
This sequence comes from Parasteatoda tepidariorum, assembly GCF_043381705.1. Lineage (NCBI taxonomy): Eukaryota > Metazoa > Arthropoda > Arachnida > Araneae > Theridiidae > Parasteatoda > Parasteatoda tepidariorum. Next base: position 178,672 of record NC_092210.1, read on the forward strand.
TGTGCTGAAGTTATTAAGGATATCCGTTCTGTTAATATTCTTTAGGATACTTATCACCCTGGTAAAAGAAACCATCCAGCATGGTAGGGACTCTGCAGATAATTTTTCATTTAAGTTTTTGTTTCCTTTTTAAAACATCTCAAAACTTGTTTCGAATAAAAATTAAAAAACTGAATTGAGAAAACACAGTAAAGAACAAAAAGTTAAGAATTTTTTTCTTCTGTTACTTGATAATGTTATGGGCTTAATTGTATATGGATTTGATTTTTTTTAGCATCAATGAATAAAATTCAACTTAATTTTGTTACAACAATAAGTTTCCACGTATAAGGACATATCTGCACATTTTCCTAGATGTAACAGTTGGGCTGAAAAGTTCGTAGGTTGACACATAGATGGGGCTACTGTTATTAAATACATATGATTTTTAGTTAGTTCTAACCTTTGAAAGAAAAGTGTATAAATTTGACAGCTGTCGGACTATTAGTTTGTGAGATATAGTATTTTTAGAGAAGCAACTTTTGTTAGTTTAAAAACAATGGATAAAAAGGAATTTCGTGTGTTTTTAAAGCATTGTTTTTTAGCAAAAAAAAATACTCTTGAAGCCAAGGCATGGCTTGGAAAACATTATTCGGACTCTGTACCAGGAAAATCAACCATTGAGAAGTGGTTTGTTAAGTTTAAAAGAGGCGAAATGAGCACCGACGACGATGCACACAGTAGTCGCCCAAAAGAGGCTGTTACCGACGAAAACATAAAAAAAGTCCACAAAATAATTTTAGATTACCATAAAGTGAAGTTGATCAAAATATCTGAGATTCTAAAGATATCAAAGGAACGTGTTGAACATATCGAGACGATGAATATTTGTTATAATGAATATTTGGGTATGCGAAAGCTCTAGGCAAAGTGGGTGACCCATGAGCTCCCAATTGGACAAAAACAACAACGGATTGATGATTCTGAGCTGTGTATGAAGCTGTTTAATCGTAATAAACCCGAATTTATACGTCAATATGGGACAATGAGTGAAACATGACTCCATAATTTCACACCGGAGTCCAACCGACCGTCAGCCGAGTGAACTGCACGAGACGAACCAGCTCCAAAGCGTGGAAAGGCGCAACAGTCAGCTGGCAAAGTTATGGCGTCAGTATTTTGCGATGCTCATGGTATAATATTCATTGACTATCTTGAAAAGGGAAAAACCATCAACAGCGACTATTACATAGCGTTATTGGAGCGTTTGAACTACGAAATCGCAGAAGAACGACCCCATTTGAAGAAGAAAGTGCTGTTTCATAAAGACAATGCACCGTGTCACAGGTCAATGAAAACGATGGCAAAATTATATGAATTGGTCTTCAAATTGCTTCCGTCTCCACCATATTCTCCAGATATGGTCCCCAGTGACTTTTTCCCGTTCTAAGACCTCAAGAGAATGCTTGCTAAAAAGAAATTTGGCGTCGATGAAGAAGTAATCACCGAAACAAAGGCCTATTTTGAGGCTGAAGACAAATCGTACTATAAAAATGGTATCGAAAAATTATATGACCGCTACAATCGTTGTATCGCCCTTGAAGAAAACTATATTGATCAACAAAATGGAATTTCATCAAAATTTTTTTTTTTCTATGTTAGCCTACGAACTTTTCAGCCTAACTGTTATATTAGATTTAGCTAAATTTGGACAATAATAAGTTACATTGAGGTCTCAGTCAAATTGGGGTTTAGGAAGATAGTGATTGCTGTAGATTCCATACATTACATCACAGAAACGTAAGTAAGAGACATTAACTTTGATTCTTACAATTTTCTTTTTTTTTTACAAAATGAGCTTTTTTTTTTCCTTCCAGAATTCCAATTTGTCACCATATTTGTTAGAAAAGTTTAGGAAAATTTAAAACATATGTACTAAACATTGAACACAATTTTATACACAAAAAACTCCCTTTTTTTTCCTTTTAGAAAAAAGCACTTACGATTGTGATTATAACTGTGCCTCTTATAGTTTCAGGACTGTTTTTCTTAATATAAAAGCCATATAAAACTTTAAAAAAACAATTTCTAGAATTTGATTGAATAAGAAAGAATTTTAAATAAGAAAAGTAATTTTTAGAAAAATGATACAATAAAAACTGAACTACAAAATTATTTACTAATTTTTCTTTAACACAAAACTAATGACACATCTTAAATCAAAAGTTTTTCGGAAACATAGTAGATTGTAATATTTTATATGGAAAAAAGAATACATTGTCAACATATTTTGAAATATTAGACAACAATTGTTTTGGAATTACAGGAGCAGAAAAGAATACATTGTCAACGCATTTTGAAATATTAGACAACATTCTGTTTTGGAACTACAGGAACAGAAGTTAAAAACAGTACATTTAAAGAGAGCAACAAAAATATATATATATATATTTTTTTACAACACATTTTTGATTTTGGGCAATGTAGCTGCTTATTTTATAAGTGCAGAACAACATAAGACCCTTAATTTTAATATTCTATTAAAACTCAGAACTCATATAAAATCTCAACAAATAAACTCCTGAAATAATTACGAAAATACTTTTTAAATAATAAATTTCAATTACTGAACAAAGGTCCCTTTTCTTGCCAATGTTGAAAAAAAAAAAGAAAAAAAAACACAAAATATTTTTTCTTCAAAAGATGTAGATTTTGTATTTTGATCAATTTTAAGTACCGAGTAACTTTTCCGGTGAAACTGAGTAACTTTTCCGGTGAAGATGCAAAAAGTTTTGAATGTTGTTATTTTTCAACTTACATATTCATTACCAAAAGACGTAAAAAAAAAAAAAAAAATAGTTTTATTGAAGTTACTTAAAATTTTCAATGTTACAATTATTATATATATTCTTTAAAGTGTTACAACAATATTATTTAAAATAACTTCAAAGTAATTATATTTCTGTTTGTGAAGGAACATAAATAATTCAATAAATTTATTTCATACAATTTATTACTCAGTAGTAAACAACAAAAAATATAATTAAGTCAACTTAAAAGTTTAAAATTTTTCCAAAGGAGTCTTAGATTCAAGCACAAGATAATGTTTATAATAAAACATACAAAATTGGAACAAAACAAAAACATACAAAATTAGAACTAAATAAAATTAATAAATAAATAATATTTCAAAAGATAACAAATTTCATAACTAAATTAGTTTAAAAAATAATGGTACTAAATCATTCCTTATTACTATAAAAAATTCTATAAAAGCTAGAAATAAACAAAAAACAGAGTTACGTTGAAAAAAAGTTTTATTTTTAGAGAGGAAATACATATAAATAGATTTCAATCACAATGAGGCACAGCGTTTAATCAAAAATAATAATAGGGAGAAGAAAAAAAAAGCTGAAGTTAGTTACCATACTAGATTTATAAATATAGCTGTCAGATATATAAGCATAAATTCATTGACGAACTAATCGCACACTAGGTTGTTAACAGCAATAACTTACAAAATACTTAGATCAATTTTCCATTCAAAGATATTAAAGAATGTATTGATGTTATAAATTCCTTATGATGACGCGGTAATTTTTATTCTTTTCGTAAGGAATGTAAGTGGACATGAAAGAAAATACAGATGATATTATTTTGTATTGTTTCACAGAAACAGATAATGCAGTACTTTTGATAATTTTGCAATAAGTACTTTTCAATTGTAAATGAAAAATTTACATTTTGAATACTAAAAAACAACTAACGAGACGAGTGACGAGATTAGATGCCACTGAAAAAGGAGGGGTGTAATCACCCCAGGGGGCTGAAGGAAAACCCCATTTAGTTAGAAAAAAACATCAGAAAGATATAAAGGGTACAAATTCAAAATGACTGCAGAAATGTTTCAGAATGTACGTCATGAAATGAACTACCGCCTAGATGCTGTCCGTGTAACCAAGAGAAGTCACATAAAAAAATCTGTGAGACACAATTTTGAAGTTCCTTCTACTCACTGTCTAAATTTATCAATAAATTCTTGCTCATTAAATAGTTACGCCGTTTGAATTGCTGTATTTGTTTTGAATTACGCAGTATAATAAATGAAAGAAATTACATTGGATTCTTCTTGAAATAATTGCATTAAGAACTTTGAGTTCAAAACAGAAAGAAAAAAGTTTTTCTGAGAAAACAACTATTTTCTCTTTAATTATCATTACTAGGTCTATTAATAAAATATTATTAGAAAATATACCAAAACACCAAACAAACTAATATGAAATCACAAATTTTACACATTTTTAATAAATAACTTTTTATGAAAGTTAGTCATACAGGAGTAATACAAACTTCATGCATCATGATCTATGCATCTATGTTCTTCAATAGATAACAAAAAAGAATGTAATACTTAATAACGAAGTGATCAAAGGAACAAATTTATCACATTGCATTTTGTATGAACTAAATATATTGAGAATAGGGCATACTAACACTCATTGAATTTAAACTGAAAAAAAAATAAAAATAAAAATTTTAATTTTTAGAAAAGAATATTTTTTTAGACAAATTTCAACCTTTACTAGATAATAACACCCCGATTTATAAATAGTGATATAAATTATCAGTTTTTTTTCATGCAATCACTACAAACTTGCTTTGTGTTAAACAAAATATACACATGTAGTCTATCCATTATAACCAGATTTATGACTTATATATGTTTAGTATTATTACTATATGTTTTTTAAATAATAACATAAATTGCATGCTTTTCTTCATGAAATCACAACATATTTGTGTTTTGGTTAAACAAAATATACTTATGGAGTCTATCCATTATAACAAGATTTACTTTGATCTATGACTTAGCATGTGTCGTTTTAAATGGCCCAACTGGGTAAATTTTTTACCACACATCTTGCAGTGGAAAGGCTTCTCTCCCGTGTGAATTCGAACATGCATCCTCATTCCAAAGAGATCAAAACTGGAGTGTTTGCAAAAGAGGCAACGATAGAGTTTACGAGAATGATTCTGGAAGAAGACATTGGTACACATAAATGTATTCTGGTCCAACGTCACACTGCCACCTACAGATGACATAAATGGGATTAACAAATGAACAATAAAAATATTATATTATGATCAAATGATAAATAAATATTTATATTTTTTAATAGATAAAACATTTAAATCTCCTCTTTAAGAAACATGATCAATATTAAGTTCTCAACTATTTTGAAATAGTACTTTGAGTTTACTTTTATCAATACACATGAAGGAAACATGGCACTTACATTTTTATTTCTGGAGGAGGTAGGTATTTTAGTTATGCCACACTAGAGCTGCCCAATGGGAAATTGGCGACGATCACAATATTGATCCTCTAGAGAAGGGATGGCCCGACTAGTTGTGCGCAACTCGAGCCTTTTATGGTAGAAGAGTTTAAAGAGGATCAATATCGCGCACCCTCAATCTCTACGCAGGCTGATTAGAGTGGTCACCCACCCACTTACTGATGCTTGACTTTTATGTTCTACTGGGAACCGTGGGCCAGAAAAGCCTTTTTGGCAGGGCGCTGTGCGAGAACGGGAGTTCGAATACAGCTGGCCGAAGACTCCCCGTGTAGTAAATGGTGAAGGTTAAATCTGTCGGCTCACCTCATCTTCCTATAACAAACAGTACCTCTGGGGATACTGAAATGGAGATTGATAATTCTTTGGTTCAGGTCAAAATTATGATCTGAGGGTGCATGAATCAGTTCACCCTGTAAATGGGTGTGGCAGATGTCAAATTCTCTGACAAAGATGGCGCCACTGGAAAACACCAACAACCACACCTGTTCTGTTTTAAAAGCTTCATAAATTTTTTAAAATTTACTTTATAAAGACTAATATACACAAATTGTTCATAAGAAGTTAAATGAAATATTGAAACAAAAATCAAAACAATAGAGAAAGAACACTATTCAAAAATTTGGCATGTTCCAATCAATCTTACATAAAAATACTGTTTTGAAATTTAAAAAAAATCAAACTAAAGTGTCAAGTGAATAGTTGAAAAAATATTAAAAAGAAATTAGAAACATAAAAACGAAAGTATTTATTTTGGAAGATTGCTAATTTTTAAGTAAATCCTTCCTGTATTCTTAATATATTTTTTTCGGTCAGTTTATCTGTTAAAATGTCTTTTTCTTAAAGAAATAAAATTATATAGACTCTTTAAAGTGTATGAAGAAAAATAGACTCTGGACTTTTACCAACTAGCAAACTCTGGATATAACCGTAAAACTTTAAATCTTCGAAGATACAAACCTCTGTATTTTAGTCAAAATTTAAGAGTATAACTCTATTAAGCTATGTTACTTTAATTGACATTATTTAAGGAAACATAAAAATAAGTTTATTTTCTTCTTATTATTATTCACATTTTATTAGTTAAATGATTAGCTACAAATAATTATTTGTTCAGTCACTTAGGAATAAAAATAAAAAAGTTTAAAGGTTATATAGTAATTATTATTATTTAACCGCTTCCCTTCGCAATTTTTTTGGAAAAAAAAAAAAAAAGGCAAAACATCAGCATATTTTTTTACTTCATTAGTAAATACAACAAACTAAAGCAAAACATAATACACAAGTTCTGAACTGAAATTTTAATTCTTTTTATGTGTAAAAAATATTTAATTTACCACGAGTTTACTATCCAAAATTATCTCGGGCAAACGAAAAAAGTTAAATATTAGTCTTTGTATAGGTTCACATCTACATAATCTGAAAAATCATCCGCATTACTTTTACTTTTGCCCACCAGCACCATTCTTTAACTCCTTTTTTTTTATGTAAATTCATCAGTCATCGTATTTACAATAGTACAAAACACGTCTGCAGTCCCACAAATAGCAAAACTCCCAAACAAATATTGGCTAATTTCCAATCACAGCAGATTATTTTTTGTTTTGCTTCTGGCCGAATAAAAACGTGATAAAACAAAACGTATTGACGAATTCTGCTATGCCCAAGTTTATTCGGGATAATAAATATATTTGCACAATATACATACCCGAGTTAACTCGGGATAATCAGGGAAGAGGTTAAACAATAATAATTTTAAATCAAAGATTCAAAACAACAGCAATGGACTCTTTTTTTTTTACACCATATTACACACAGTCGTTTTGTTTGTGACTTAACATGTGTCTCTTTAAATGGCCCAGCTGATTGAACTTTCTACTACAAGTACCACAGGTGTAAGGTTTTTCACCAGTGTGTATCCTTACGTGCATCTTCATTCCACAAGAATTAACACTTTTATGGTTACAATAGAGGCAGTAATAGAGCTTACGAATCTTGTTGCCTAAAACTGTATCAGAACATACGTATGCACTTAAATGAGAACTGCTGCCACCACCTGTAAAAATAAGCATGGAATAAAGTGATTTTAAATGCAGAAGTTATGATTTTACAAATAAAAAGTTTTGAGATTAATCATAAATATATTCATCTTTACAGTTTGAAAACATTTAAATACATAAAAACTCTGAAAATCAATGTTTAACTTTATAAATTTTCGATAGCATAGAAAAACTCTTACAAAATAACAAAGAACATGAAAGATTAAAAAATAATACATTCATACATTAGGAAGTTTTAAGTTCACAGAATGGCAAAATTAAATGTTAAATAAGAAACTCCTATATGTAGTCATGTGTTTAGTAACTAATTATTTGTATAAATATTATAGTATATATCCATCTACTAATACGCATAATTAGAAAATATATGATGTTCTTTAGCATTGTGGGGCAAATTTTGTCAAAATTTGAAGTGCTGTGTTGTATTGTTGCTGGGAATGAGACTTGGGTTTGTCACGATAATCTGGAGTCTAAGCAGCAATTCTCATCAGCAGTATTAAAGAATAATAAAGCGCTAGTAATTTTTCAGACAGAGATTATTTTTTAAAAATTCTGTATGTACCAATAAGTTAATTCAAAAATCTGCAAAATGTATTAGAATTAAATACGGAAATAAAAATGAACTTTTGTCCTCTCCTTCTGCTAACTTAAAACTCTTTCTTTGTAAATATGTAACTCAATACATAAATATTTAAAAAACAACATAATCATGAAAATATCATAATCAGTTTCACAGGTTCATTGAATAATCCACCTAGCAATCTGCCATTCAAAGTACCAGCAGTTAGAATAAAATTTAGACTGTGGTAAATTATTCTACTGGTTAATGATTTTGAACAGTTAGAATGAAAGAAATTTCAGTTTTATCAACTTTTAACGATTGAGAGATGAGGTGCAGTAACATTATTTTCAAGAAAAATAATACAGACAAATAATAAAAATAATTTATTTAAAGCTCATAAATTACATAATTGTTTAATTTTGCTACAGAAAATATGAATTAACATTTGGTGTAATTTTATAAAAAAGGTTTTTGACAAATGAAAAGTGATTGTACTACATTGACATTATTGAAATTGATAGAAAATATCACTATTTTTGAAAAAATTATAACATTAATCCATTAATTAGAAGGTTACAATTTTTAAAAATATTTTGTACATTACATTAATGTCAAATGTCATGAAATAAACTAAAAAGTTGTTAAAAACACTTTAAATGAAATTTTTTTGTAACTGGAAAATTTGCGAAAATCAGAAATGCAAAGCAGGAGAAAGAATATACTAAAGAGTTATTAAAAATTTTTTAATTTATAAGATACTTTAAAAAAACAAAGTTTTACTAAATGCAAACAAATACACTTTTCCTCCTGTCACACCAAATAAAAAAAATACAACATATCTAACTTAATAAAAAAAAATGAAAATTTTTAATAGGGAGAATCTAAAAAATGGAAACTAATCATAACAGCATACAAATTACAGTATATAAAAATAACTATTCAATAAAAAAAAATTTTTATGTTAATACTTAGAAAAATGTTAAGAGTTTAAAAAATATTTCAGAAGATCAGAAACAAATAATCATGATAAGATCGAATTTTTGAGAGCAGAACCTAACCAGAAATCACAATTAAAAATTATTTCCCAACTCGTAGTTGAAAAAACGCCTATATATAATATTTATGTTTTAGATGATTTGTTCAATAAATTAAAACTAAAGTATTTCAAATTTATGTCAGTTTGATAGATAGGTTTAAATAACATAATAAGAAAAATTCAAATTTTTTTACAGTGAACATCATAATATAGTATAAATTAGATAGCAAGCATAAAATCATATAATTTATAAATAAAAGGGATGGTTAATATGACAAAATTAATATGAAATGATATGATATGGAATACTATAATATTAGTTATTGATATTTCATATTTCCCAATACAAATTGGTAATATGATATATAGTCTATTGAGTGAAGTTACTTAAGTAAGTTACTGAAGTAACTGATTATTACTCACACAAACTAGTTAGTTCTTATTTACAATAACTGTTTGAAAAGATTAATTTCAAAAGAAGTTTAATTAATTTGTTACATTAAATAGAACTGTTTATCATGCATAGTTAATGTAATCAGGGGTGATTGTGACACAAAGTGAAAAACCCTGAAAATTCAATGTGCAAAAAATCTACATATATCAACCAAAGATGTTTCCTAGTTAACATAGTTTTAAGAATTAGCATTTATAATTAAAATTAGGTAACAATGTATGATATCGCACTTTTATAGTAACTAATTCAAAAAAATACTTACTTCTTACAAAACAACTTTGGTTAGTTTGAATAAAAATTCATTGTGCTCAGAAGGGTTTATTCAGAGCAACAGTTATTCACTCAAGCTAATAGGCCATTATTCTCGATAACTCTTTTTGAAGATTTTTGTTCTCTTAAAAAAAGGTTTTTTTACCAAAATTGTTAATTAGAAGTAATAAATATTTATTGCAACAAATTTAATAAAGCTAACAATTAAACCAATGATTTTTGTTAGTACGAGTATTTAAATCATAGCTGCCAACACGGAAAAGAAACAAATCCAGTAGATTTTATGAAATAATATAAATTCCAGAATAATTTTTGCATAATGTACTAAATATTTTACACATAGGGAATCTAAGGGACTTTTATAGTCAACAAAATAGAAAAACTGCAATATTTTACAGCTATGATAGACATATTTGAAATGTTATGCATTATGTTTACTCATAATTTCGAATATAAATTTGCATTTAATTCATCAAAAATAATTAAAATTTTTTTTCATTAATTTAAAAAGAGAGTTCAGAATAAAAAATAAACTAAACATTTTAGAACAAAAAAAGTTCTGAACTGATTTCTATAAATGAGGTTCACTTCATTATGTATCTGTAATACTTATTTAAATATTCAATCAATTAATGTACAAAAATTCTATTTCAATAGGGATTTTTTTAAGGAGACTTACTAAATTTTAGGGAATTTTCTAAAATTTGCAAAAACCAGTAGAAACTGGCAAAATTGTGTCATCTACTGGAAAATCCAGTAGAGTTGGCAGCTATGTTAATTATATGCAGAAAGATTTATTAATAGTAAGAGATATACCAAAAGTAAAATCAAAGCATCTTACAGTCTTTATAATAAAAGAGCTTTTTTATAAATGTCTTAAACAATGTACTCTTAAGTGACTAATTTGAGTGAATCTTCTGCCGCAGACATTGCAAACATGAGGTCGCTCACCCGTATGGACATAAATGTGCTTTTTCATATTTGTATTGTTGTGACATGAATAAGAGCACAAAGTGCATTTGTAACTTTTGTAGACTTTGTTGCCGAGAACCTGCCTTGTTGAGTAGTAGAGAGACTGCTGAGATGAAACAGAATCTAATAAAAAGAAGAAAATTTAAACACCATGTGCTAATGAAATGTTCTTAAAAGATTTAAATTAGCATGCGTCAATATTTTTTTTCTTTAACTGAGTAATATTTTGCTTATTTTTTTCTTGAAACAAAGTGCTTAAAATTAATTTTTGGTAAACAGGAACTGTGCATGATCTTTTCTGAAAGTTCTTCTTATGTGATGCTGAACAAAGTTATCTATTTCACACACTGCATTCAAATTATATTTAGATTACGTACATTAATGGCAAAGGAGCTGAGCAAAATCAAGGTAAATGCTCGTAATGAGTATCTTAAAAGAAACAAACACTAAGATAAATAAATGATTTTGCATAAAAAAAATAAAAAGAGAAAAAAAACAGACAAAAATTGTAAAAAAAAAAGGGGGGGGGGGAATCACAAATACATTTTTGGATCATTATTTGCATAAAGAAAAAGATAATATTTTGTTCAGGAGTAATGCAATTGTCTAATACTTAGCATAGTATGCAAACACAGAAACTACTTTGCTCTTATGCATACTACATAATGGATTCAAGAATTCAAAATTATACGAATGTAGCTTGAATACATAATTTTTTTTTAAAGAATATAGAAAACAAAGAGAATAATTATTTAAATTAAAGGAAAAATTATGATAATTGGTCTTGACTGTTCCCTCAACAACTTAAATTTTTTTTATGCACTATAAACCTATTTCCAGTTTCAATTTAAATATTAAGGATAGTTTGGAAAGATGAACTTAGAAAAACATTTACAGTTTCAAGTTTTTCTTTCTTTTTAAATTAAAAAAAAAGCTTCGTTGCAGAGGAGACAGCCAGAACCAATTATTCCGATTTTGCCATTAGGTACTAACCATCCACATTTAATGTCTAAACTTAAAAGCTAGATTAAAAGCTCTAGAATTTAACAATTTAAAAGTCAATGAAATATTGAAGCAAATTTGTTTTTGGTCATAACTTAAACGGAAATGGAAAAAGAAATAAATTTTTATAATTTTACTTAAGAAAAACTATTAAAAATGACATATTACTCCATGTGCATTGGAAATAAATAAACAGTAAAATGCCAAAGGAATTTTCATACATCGTGAATGTTAAAATGCTTTATTCAAATTCAGAAAAATTTAAGAAACCAGGAAATTTATATTCCTAAATAGCAAAACCGTAGCAATCCTTTCAATTTAGAAAATTTTAGTGATTATGTAAATATAAACAGTACTAAGAATGGCATAATATAAAACATTATTGAAAAACATATAAAAACAGTTATATTAACAACAAAATAGATTTGAAGCTTAGAAGATAAAATTAAGATAAATTAAGAAAAGCTTTGATGAGGAAAAAAATTTGAGGATTATTTATACTAATTGTCATAAAGATTTATTTAAAAATACCATTAATCATTTAAAGCAATAAATTGCACAGCTCTTTAAAAATGGTTCATTAATTTAAAATCATTTTTTTACATCAACTGGCAAGAGAAATTAAATTCTATATAACTATTGAGTTGCAGTAAGATTCTCACCGAACCCAGTTCAGTATACGCTCAGGCAGACCTGCAAGTGTTTCAATGAATTGTGAAAACGTTGAATAGAACAATGTGAAAAGCACGCTTTTGCATAATACGTGGCAGAAATTGTCACAGCAAAGAAAAAAATCTAATTTTTAAAAAGGGAAAATTAAGCTCTTTTTAAAAAAACACAATAAAAAAAGCACCTTTAAGGGCTTTTAAAAAACGAAAATAAGAACCTTTAAGCACTTTTTAAAAATGCCATGCACCATGTTGTATGGAAAAACTAAAAATTCCCTGTATTTTAGGTGATTTTTAAATTCTCTGTATTTTTCAGATTCTCTCTATAGAGTGGCCACCCTGTACAAATTATTATCATGTCATGCTACTATTATAATAATTTAGCCAGCATTCTATCTTAGGCATGATCCCATGATAATGCCAAGTTTCTAGAGAGGGTCTCTACCTTGGAATTATGCTCAACAATCAGAAGCAATTTTACGAAAACAAAAATTTACTTAACATACAAATAACTTTATTATAAAGACATAATAAAAAAAAAACACAGTTCTTTTAGTAAAATAAATCAAGGTCTTAGATGCACTAAAGCGTGACGCTTTAAGTGGTTACTTTGATTGAAAGTTTTGTTACACAGATTGCATATGTAGGGTCTTTCTCCTGTGTGAACAATAACATGTCTTTTCATATTACCAATATTCACACAAGTATATGAGCACAGTACACATTTGTATGAGTTGCATACTTTGTTGCAATAAGTTGATTTCATTGGGTAGAACAATGCCTGATCATTATAAAGTACACCTAAGAAAGAAAACCAACAACATTAGAACACAATTTGCTTTCTAATCATAATGTTAAGCTTAACAGGATACAAACATAACACTATGTAAATTTATTTTCTATTAGAACATGCAATTTGTTAATGCAATTTCTAAAAATTGAATATTTATCTTATAAATATATTGTAACAAAAAGTTTTTAAATTGAAAATTTAATACACAATGAAAATTATATGAAAAATAAATATTTTTTTTCTTCTAACCCTAGGCACAGAACTTCATGTTGTTCACATCAGAAGATAACAGAAATATTGTTCATTTAATCATCATCAGTGATCCTAAATCATGAAGGCAAGTAACATTACCCATGTAAGGATGTGACCCATTCACAGGGTGAGCCACATTCACACAACACACACAGAAAAATATCTATGTCCTACGAGGGACACAAACCGCAACCATCATTAGATTCGCAGTCAGGCATGCTGACCGCTTGGCTCGCATGAAAATAAATAAGTAAAATATTCAATTAAATGCGCAAATAACCATAAAAAATTGTAAATTTAATTTTTGTATGTACAGTCAGACATGTTTATCTCGAATCTTACGGGAAAAGCAAAAAATTTGAGATAAAGATGTTTCGAGTTATACAGGAATTTTAAAAAATTAAATTTAATTAAGGAATTCGATTAAAAGTGCTTTAATTGTTTTGAGTAGAAAAATATAGGCATTTCTGTAAATTAACTATACCACATATATCTATTTACATAAAAAATTTTAAATGTAACACTGAAAATAATCTTTTTAAAGATTTTTGACGTCTAACCTTTTTCGTTTGTTATATTGTTTGGGCATTTGTGATCTATTAGAAATTCGAGAAACAGAGGTTTTGAAAGAAAAAAATCTCGAGATAGACATGGAAAATACATTGATTTTAAATAGTAAATGTAAGGAATTTTGAGATATAGAGGTTTTCGATAAAGAGATTTAACTGTATTTTGATCCAGTTACCGAGAGGTTGAGAAATGATCAGGGTTCTCACTCAATTTCAGAAAAAAAAATTCCCTGACTTTTCCAGGTAAATTTAGATAAAAGTTGAGACTACATATTCATCAGAAAACTTTAATTATATAATTTATAATGTGAAATATTAGATTTGATGCGCAAAAAAATATTATTAAATGAGGAAAGGAACATTTCAGTTTGACTAAAATGTGAAATTTTTACAGTAAATAATTGTAATAGATGTTAGAATTATTTAACTCAAATCTCAATAACTGATTATTGTTACTGAAAATTTTAAGACTGGTTATTTTCCAGGTATGATATAGGAGAATATTCCAGGTTTTTGTATAAAAATTGTAACTTTCCCTAATTTTTGAAGTTAAAATAAAACTCCTTGTCAATTCCAGATTTTCACTGTTCTCTCTGACAGATGTTCATAAACTATGCTTGAAATTAAGCCTGAGATTATCACTAAAACTCAGTAAGCCATCAGTATTTTTAAATAGCTTTGCCACATAATTTTAATCTTGGCCAGATGCCATAATCAATCTGCGAATTAGTACTTTCTCCTCCTTACTTTCAGTCATAGAAAATTTGACTTACATATCGCATACATACACACAAGATCTTTAGTAAGATTCAAAAATATCGCTTCCAGTTGGCAACAGAGGTACTTTAAAATCAACTGCACCAATGCAACCCAATCGGGTAACATACATTTTTAAATATGACTGGGAAAAATAAAAGGAAACTTAATATTAATAATAAGATACAGCAAAATTTATTAGTCATTGATAATAAGACATAATATTCAATTAAACAACATAAAAAAATGCATGAAGCAGTCAGCTTTTACAAGACTGGAATAAACGTAGTTGCCTCTATTGTTGAGAAAAACTGATGAAAAAGAAAGACAAAAAAACTTTTTCAAAATTTTTAGTACTTTCATTAAAACAGGAAATTAATGCACAAAAATAAAAAAAATCTATAAATACATTTCATGTGTAATGACATCAAGTGCGCACATATATTAAGCAAAGTATGGAATTTACAGATAATGAGTTGGTAAAAGTAGAACTAAAGTTTACTTAACATTAAATATATATTTAACAAGAGTTTGTATCTCATTTACAAGGAAACAGTTTGCGGTGTTTAGGGGAAATTTTGCCAAAAAATCTACTGCTCTGGAAATTATCGAATTTCTGTAATTTTTTAGGCAACTAAGAAATGTTTGATAAAATCCTATTTTTTTCTGATGATACCTTATCCCTCTCTAGTTATAAATCAATGACTAGTATGGGGTGAAATTTCCCCCAAACATGAAAAATTTATATTTAATTTTAAAAAACACAAAATTTATGTTTTAGTTTATCAATCGTTTTTTATTACATTAAAAATTTTACTAAAAAAATGAGCAATGAAAAAAGAGTACTTCCATATTTATTTCTCCATATCTAAATTACAAATAAAATTAAAAGGAGAAAAATAGAAATACAAAATTTTCATTACATTAGCTAGCTACAAGAACAGAAACTACTGCAGTCACAATTTTGTTTCATAGCGTAGTGTTCTACCTTCTTAAAAAAAAGTAGCGTATGGGCTGGAGTTGTTTAGTTAAAAAAAAAACAAAAAAAACCTGTAATTTGTAGCGATTCGTGACAAGTACTTTTAACGCTAGTTAAGTAAAAAAAACAATGCTAAAAGACAATTATTTTAATCTGATTGATGCTAATCTTCAAGACCATCAGCGGCAAAATGAGAAGGACCTTGTCCCTAAGCGTTTCAGAAGAAGCATCACAATAGTTTTTAAATAAAAAAGAGAGACAACAGACAGTTCAAAAAGTTTCAGTTCTCTTTTGCTCATTGCAAACTTTTAAAATTTCTTTGGCCAAACTTCTAAAAGATGTAAATCAAGCAATTTTTAATGAAGCTATCTACTTAATATTCTTATAAATTTTTTTTCTAAGATTTTATGGTAATTAGTCTTATTTACTCAAATGAAAACATTTGATTTCACCAATATAGTCTGCAGCTCTTTCCCTTTATAATTTTTTGTGTTTTTTTTCCTTCATACATAGCACTATAATAACCATAAAAATAATTAATAACCATAGAAAATTTTATTAAACTTGGATTTTTTTTAATGAAAATGTCAACATATTCCAGCTTTTTAGTATTGAGCATAGATTTTTAAAGGTCTTGTGTACAAATATTACACAGTACAATGTACAGCGAAATTGCATAAGCAAAAGAGAGTATTTAAAAAAATATTTATTTTGTGATTAAATTTTAGATTTTTATTTGAAAAGCGATTTTGTGATTAAACATTTGATCATCTATTGACTTAACAGTTTTGTAACCAAATGCTTTTTTTTATTTATTAAAATCTAGTTTTTTTTTTAAAAATTTGTGTTTGTAGCTAAATATTTAGGTAAGTATGTGATTTGCATTAATAATCTTTTAATAAGAATGTAATTAACATAAGTAAATAGTTCTAATAAAAATACTCTAACTTTTAATTCAACAAATGGAAAGAAAAAAATTTCTCCCTGAAATTCCTGGCTAACACAAATTTTGACTAATTCAAAAGGAGCCCAATGTCATAATGATTTTATTTACACTGTGTTTTCAATAATTACACCTATACTCAAAATTTCTATATAAACAAGCTTTATCATGTGAAGACAAAAGTAAACTTATTATTTTTGTTACAAATTTTTTCAGAGGAAGCACAGACACAAGCTGCCTGAAATAGAAAGAATAATTAAATAGTTAAAAAATTATTCAAAATAATAAATTAGCATATAAACATGAACAGATCTTTTAGCATATAAACATCAACTTAATTTTTCCCAATTAAATAAGCCAATTCATTTCTTTAAACTTCTTTTATGAATTTTTCTTTTAATTTTTAATATTTTTTGATTTTGAACATGAGTGTAAATTCCAGAAAAATTCTTCTTTAAAAAGTAGTAGTTAATTATTTAAAAGTAGTTTGTAATCACAAACAAGTAGATGTAGCTGCAGTTAAAAACATTTTTAGTTAAGTAGTTGTAGTTAACTACAAAAATTAACCATTGGATTTGAAACATTATTTCTCTAATGCATAATTAAATAAAAAATAAAAACTCACCTTTAGAAATAATAAAATAACTGTTTTTGTATAAATGCTTTAGAAATGTTATTTTAAATCTGCAGGAATATTTTCCAAGAGATTCTATATTTGCAAGGTTTCCACATTTATTGCACTACAGTATATTCCATATTTATGTATTTTAATTGAGTGTAACAAAACAAAGAAAAGAACCCCGACAATTTATATGAATTTAGGACAAGAGATGTACATCTCAAAATTTTTCACAGAATGAAAGATGATTACAAGATTTATACAGAACTCAATTTTGAAAAGTTCTGGAAAATAAGGATCATCACAGCCCCCAGGAAAAAGTTAAAAGTATTTAATAATATTCAAATACCAATTAAAAAGCTGTGCAATAAAATATAAAAGTTATACTATTTAAAATTATATGCCAAAAGAAATTAGTTTACTGAATTTTTTTTTTAGTTGAAAACTGCAATATTTAAAAATTTGAAATAATATAATGTTTTACATTTGCAGGGTTGCCACTCAAATCTGGAAGAAAAAAAATTCGCTGTACATATTATACACAATATATTAAGAGGAAACAACAATTACTGTGCTCTTGTACCAGCCATATTGAGCTAACTATACTAATTTCAATTGAGGGAACAGCTTAGAGGAAAAAAGAAACAGCTGAACATACTTAAATATTGCTATAATAAATAAAATAGTTTAGTATACCTGAAATATCATCCTTAAATATCCCATAGATTACACTTTACGTGGTCAAAATTTTTTAAAAGACAAAAATAAAAAACAAAATTACCTGTATTTTCCCAGTTTGTAAAGAAAAAATAAAAATTCCCAGCATTTTCTCTGTAATTTCAGGTAATTTTTAAAATTCCTGTATTTTCCAGGTTTTTCACAGTGGAGTGGCAACCCTGATTTGCTGTATAAAACACTAGAAAAATGTAAAAACCTATAAACTTAATTTTCTTTGCAATGAGTGATAACAATGCTCTCCAATATTAGAAAAAATGCACAATTGTTTTCAAGAGAAGGTTAAAAAGGCAATAAAAGCATACATATAGAAAAAAATGAGAAGTTACATACCTGCCAACTTTTAATTCTTTCCAGGATGATTTTTCTCAGTGGTAGTAAAATGCAATTTAAATTACAATTGTAGGCAGAAACATACGCTGTATTTTGAAAAAGCTTATGCCGACTATCATGGCAGTATTACATATTGATATCTATACTTAATTTGTTAAAAAATAGTGGTGGTCAAAAAGATCATAAATTAAGTTTATTAATGCAAGGAATATATAGAAAACATACATTTTACTACCACTTTAAATATAGAAATGAAATTTTACGCCAAATGTGTAAAAGTTAGCAGGTATCAAGTTATGCAAAATACAGATTTTTCATTTTAGCAAGATTTCCTAACAGTTCACAAAAGATTATTTTTTCTGTGCCCATAAAGATGAACCTTTAAATTACTTTTCTGTACAAATCCTTTCCCACAAATGTGACATATATGAGGTCGTTCACCAGTATGTGTCAAGATGTGCTTCTTCATATCAGTTCTACCGTGGCAAGAATAACTGCACATGGAACATTGATACATCACATAGACCTTGTTGTCAATTTTAGCTTTGGTTGAAGTAAAGTATTCTTTATGAGTTTCTGATAAAAGAAAGAAAAGCTATAAGAATCTAAGTAAAACTTAAATATTCCAAAAATTAAAAAACAGAATTCAATTAAAAATACATTAAATCATCAGGAATTTTAATCTAGTTCATCTATAGGAAAAGAGAGTTAAATTAAGAGGGAAAACACTGTTAAAAAATCTTTTTTAAGATTCAATATTCCTTCCTTCCTCATTGGCTCGACAGCCCAGGATGGGCCTTGGCCTTCTCCAGTAGTTTTTTCCAAGCTGTCCTTCCTTTGGCAATGGACTTCCAATTCTTTATTTTTAATATAGATAGATCTTTCTCCAGGGTATCTAGCCATCTGAGACTTGGCCTGCCCCTTCTACGTGTTCCTGTCGGCCGGGCATCAAAAACCTTTTAACAATACGGTCTTCTTCCATTCTTACTAAGTGGCCTGCCCATTTTATAAGATTCAATATTACAAATCAATTTAATTGCAACACTAAAACAAAATGACACAGAAATGACCTTGTTATTTAAAAAAAAATAATAAATACTATTGAAAGTCACTCTTAAATTATTAAAAAAAAGTAGGTACATATAATTTTCTGGAAATTTCAAAAATTTTCCTAGTATTTCTTTAATATTTCCTATGAAGAAAGGTATAAAAAGTTGAAGGATTGAAAAAAAAAAAGGAAATTTCGTAAAATAAATTGGTTTATAATAAGAAAGCAACACATGTAAACTTGAATAAATATATCTTAATTGAATATGGGTGAGAATTAAGCCTGGCAGCAAACTAGTAACTACATACGAAAAGATTGAAGTCACTAAATTTAAAAAAAGTAGTAGTTAACTACATTTGTAATAAAGTAGTAGCTAACTACAAAATGTTTTTTTAACCACTGGATAAGCTAGTACAGTGCTTTAATCACAAAAACAGGAGATAAAAGTAATATCCGCCAACTGCAATTTTTTATTAGTAAAAATGTTATCAAAATATTAAACACTTATTGAAGTATAAAAAAAATATACTATATATTTGTAAAATAAGGTAGAAAGCGTTACAACTTGTTAATAGTGCTATGATAACGAACTTGAAATAGTTACATCGTAAAAAATAACGTAATAAATTCGGATAAGTTTATTCTGGGACCAAAATGTGGAAAGTTATAAGCAACTTTGGGCCAAAGTGAGACAATAACTTTTTAAATTTTGTGGTTTAACATATTTATAAAAGGAAACTGGAAAATCAATGTTTGTGTAATAAACAGAAAAAAAAAAAGGATTCTTTTCTCCTGTAAATTGCATAATTTAAGAAAGAATTTGGGTTCCGCAGAGAAGAGAACGGGATGATTTCCGTATCGTGATCTACGC